>NW_015171522.1:877525-891432 GCF_001447785.1 Gekko japonicus
AATCTGGGAAGACCCTCTGGATCTATCCTCCGTGCCGGCCTCCTCTGCCTTCTCGCTCTTCCACCGTCGGGCGCCATCCGGAAGGGGTTCGTTCTGTGCAAACGGCATGAAAGAAGCCGGTTGGCACTGCCAACATCACGGGCCAGAAGAAAGCCTTTTTTCCCCCCCCCACACACGAATGAACGGGGAGGGGGCAGGCGGACCTTGGTGCTGCTGACGGAGGCGGAGACCAGGGCTGTGTCGATGAAGTCCGGGTGCTTGGTGTTGATGTAGGCCAGCTCGATCGCCACCAGGTTGTGGACCTAGGAGGAGGCAGAGAGCGCCGGGGATGGGACAGGCTCCTCCTCCTGAGCTAGGAAGGGGGGCTCAATCCCTTGGGGTCTCGGGGCGGAGAAGCCCGCCTTCCTTACCATCTCGTTGGTGATGGGCAGCCTCCGGCGAAGGACCCCCGTCACCACCTCCACGATGGCCTCGTGCAGTTTGGGGAAGCGGAGCAGCTCCTGAGAGGGAGAACAGAAAAGGAAAAGGAGGCAAAGAGAAGAAGAAATTTGATTTATATTCCGCCCTTCACTACCCATAGGAGTCTCAGAGCAGCTTACAAACTCCTTTCCCTTCCCCTCCCCACCACAGACACCCCGTGAGGTAGGTGGGGCTGAGAGAGCTCTTTTGAGGACTGCTCTTGAGAGAACAGCTCTGAGAGAACTTGTGACTGACCCAAGGTCACACCAGCAGCTGCACGTGGAGGAGTGGGGAATCAAACCCGGTTCTCCCAGATTAGAGTCCGCGCTCCTAACCACTACACCAAACTGGCTCTAAGAAATGGAAGACTTATTTTATTGTTAATCTGGCCTGTAACAGCTCAGACGCTTTAGTGGCCCTGATCCGGCAGAAAGGCAGGGTTATAGATGCTGTAAATAAATATAAATTAATACTCAGTCCCTAGTATGGATGACAGAAGTTCTAGCTAAATACAGTCTAAAAACAGGGCAAGATCCACCCATGTACCTCTCAGTGAGCAGAGTGAAATTTTGTTGAGTCCGGGAGCACCTTCGAGACTAACACAAATTTTGGAGTATAAGCTTTTAAAAGACAGACCTCCCTGTGTATCTGATGAAGGGAACTTTGGCTCTCGAAAGCTCATACCCTGAAGAACGTGTTGGTCTCAAATATTGCTGTTCAACTGCACACCAACAGGGCGGCCCTCTGAACCAACCTCCATGAAATTGTTAAAAGATTTTCTATTTCTTCGCCCAATCGTCAACCAAAAGGGAGACTGCAAGCAAGAAAAATTTGTATTGATGACTAACTGGTTGGTTTGTAATATTGGATTTTCAGGACAGTTGTATACTGTTTTGCAGTTATTATATTTCTTGATATGTTATACTTCCTCTTAATAAAAAATTTTTTAAAAAAAGAAAGAAAGAAAGAAAGGGCACCCACGAAGGAGCTAGAAAAGATCCTGAAGCGTAAGGAGACAAAGATGAAGATAATTCATACTATGATATTCCCCATTACTATATATGGATGTGAAAGTTGGACAATGAGGAAAGCGGACAGGACGAAAAGAGATTCCTTTGAAATGTGGTGTTGGAGGAGAGTGTTACGAATACCTTGTACGAATACCTTAACAGCATTATTTGGGTATTTATTAAGCCAAATCAGATTATCTGGTCTGATTTGGCTACCAAATATAGAGAATCCTGAACAAAAGCCGAAACTATTCAGCTTCTATTTGGCTTTATTTGGCTAAGCTGAATACCAGCTGCCGGGTGTGTGTGTGTTAAACTTTAAAAGGGATACACTTACCTTCACTTTCTTCCCCTTTCCTATTTGCTCTGGTTTCCAGAGCAACAGGAGGGAGGGGGGACCTCTGCAGGGCCAAAGGCAAAAGCCCCTTGGGGGAGCTTAGAGCCAATCATTTCAATGTATTTATAAATACCATTACATTGCAAAAGCCTGAACTCTCCCTAGAAGCTAAAATGATTAAACTTCGTGTTATTTATTATTTATATTTCATCTTCTTTGATGGACCGTCTCCAGGCTCCACCCCCCAAATTTCTACAAATTTCCCAACCTGGAGTCGGCAACCCTATTTACACGGCATGCAAAGCCGCATTACAACAAATCAGACCAAATCTGCAGCGCTCCAGGCAGAGAAAGGGCCCTTACCTTTGGCCACCAGAAACCTGCCCTCTGCTTGTCTCCCCAAGAGGCAGGCCCTCTTTCACCTCCAGGAGTTCTTCATGCATCTTACTGTCACATTTCTATTGGGGGGTTAGCCATGGAGCCCACAGGGCCATACCTGCGTGTTGTACGTGGAGCAGTGTTGAATGATGCGCTGCAGCTCCTCGTGGACCAGCTCCACACAGCGCAGGCTGGGCTCCTCCAGGCGCTTGATCTGCCTCCTCACCAGCAGCTCAAAGGAGACTTCGGGGACAAAGAGGGCCGGGCGGGGACCCTGCGGAGGAGGCAGGAAGCGGCCTCATCAGTACCAAAGCAGAACAGAGCTATGTATGAACACCCATGAAGCTGCCTTATACTGAATTAGACCTCTCTGGTCCATCAAGGTGAGTACCATCTACTCAGACTGGCAGCAGCTCTCTAGGATCTCAGGCTGAGGTCTTTCACATCACCCACTGCCTGGTCCTTTTAACTAGAGATGCCAAGGACTGAGCCTGAGACCTTCTGCATGCCAACAGTGTTCCCTCTGAGCTGAGTTAGTGTGAGCTAGCTGATAGTTTTTTAGCCTTCAGCTCACACATTTTTGTCTTAGCTCAGGAAGGAGGGCTCCAGAGCAAACTAATTTACACAGTGGCCAAATCGCTCGCTCACAACCTTAATGCCAGTAGTTCACAAAGTCGAATTTTTTGCTCACAAGACTCCACAGCTTAGAGGGAGCATTGCATGCCAAGCAGATGCTCTACCTCTGAGCCATAGCTCCTCAGTGAGCCCCTCCTCATACTGAATCAGACCTCTTTGGTCTGTCAAGGTCAGTATCGTCTACTCGGACTGGCAGCAGCTCTCCAGGGTCTCAGGCGGAGGTCTTTCCCATCACCTACTGCCTGGTCCTTTTAACTGGAGATGCCGGGGATTGAATCTGGGACCTTCTGCCTGCCAACCAGATGCTCCGCCACTGAGCTGCAGCCCCTCCCCGATCTGTCCCAGTGCCTGGAACCAGGAACTCCACCTCTCAAAAGGCGAGAGATATTTTTTGCTTTCCCCTCTCCACAGTGACCATCCAGGCTATTGAGGCAAGGACAGTGCTGGTGGGAAAGCTCTTCCCCAGTGCAGTCTCTCACTCAGATCCTCCCAACAGCCTGAATCGGCAAGCCAGTATCATTATCCTCATGTTGCGGCCGGGGGAGAGAACCTGGCTTGCCTTCTGCCAGCTGGAGTGTTCACGGGCAAGAAGAGACTCAAACAGGGACCTTCCCTAGATGACAGCACCATCTCTTCACCATATCAGCTTTCTCTGACAGGACACCGGTTCTCTCTGCAGCGTCCCCGCCTCTGGATAACCTCGGTTGACTGGGGTAGCAGAATCGGGTTGCCAGCTCTGGGTTGGGAAATACCTGGAGATTTGGGGGGTGGAGCTTGGGGTGGGCTATGTCTCAGAAGGGGGGAGACCTCAGTGGGGTGCAACGCCACAGAGTCCACCCTCCAAAGCAGCCATCTGCTCCAGGGGAACTGCGTCTCAGGTCATCCGGAGATCTGCTGCAATTCCAGGAGACCTCCGGGTGCCACCTGGAGATTGGCAACCCTACGACAGAGTCAGGGTATTCCACAGGTGCAAAGGCAGACGTCACCTCCCCTGCCTTCCAGGTGCAAGATCGGGGCTTACCGTGGCGTTGCGGATGGCCGTCAGGATATCCAACATTGTCAGCCCGGCCAGAGGATCGATGGATTCCAGCGTACGGCCGAAGGTCTCGTGGAAGATGTAGCACATCCGTGCGCCCCCACACCTAGGAGAGAAGGACAGGTGGTCGGCCTCTGAGAGAACCCACGTCCCCTTCTCTGCCCTGCGCTCGGCCGTGTTTGTCAGAGCATGATGTTGAGCACATAAAACTGCCTTGGACTGGATCAGACCCTTGGTCCATCAAAGACAGTATTGCCTACTCGGGCTGGCAGCTACTCTCCAGGGTCTCAGGGAGAGGTCTTTCCCATCACCTACTGCCTAGTTCTTTTTAACTGGAGATGCTGGGGATTGAACCTGGGACCTTCTGCATGCTGAGCAGATGTTCTGCCACTGAGCCAGGGTCTCAGGTCGAGGTCTTTCACATCACCTCCTGTCTGGTCTTTTTAACTGGAGATGCTAGGGATTGAACCTGGGACCTTCTGCATGCTGAGCAGATGTTCTGCCACTGAGCCAGGGTCTCAGGTCAAGGTCTTTCTCATCACCTACTGCCTAATTCTTTTTAACTGGAAATGCCGGGGATTGAACCTGGGACCTTCTGCATGCCAAGCAGAGGCTCTGCCACTGAGATACAGCCCCTCCCCAACACACAAAGCTGGCTTATACTGAATCAGTCCATCAAGGTTGGTATCGTCTACCCA
The DNA here is from genome assembly GCF_001447785.1 of Gekko japonicus. Lineage (NCBI taxonomy): Eukaryota > Metazoa > Chordata > Lepidosauria > Squamata > Gekkonidae > Gekko > Gekko japonicus. The sequence goes on from NW_015171522.1 coordinate 882,080, forward strand.
GACTGGCAGCAGCTCTCCAAGATCTCACGCAGAGGTCTTTCACATCACCTACTGCCAGAACCTTTAACTGGAGATGCCAGGGATTGAGCCGGGGAACTTCTGCATGCCTAGCAGAGGCTCTGCCACTGAGCCACGGCCCCTCCCCAACACACAAAGCTGCCTTCTACTGAATCAGTCCATCAAGCTCGGTATCGTCTACACAGACCGGCAGCAGCTCTCCAGGGTCTCAGGAGGAGGTCTTTCTCATCGCCTCCTACCTGATCCTTCTAACTGGATATGCCGGGGATTGGACCTGGGACCTTCTGCCTGCCAAGCGGAGGCTCTGCCACTGAGCCACGGCCCCTCCCACGTTTCCTCCCGGCCAGGAGGGGGCGCTGCTCACAGCTCGGAGGTCTCGATGTTGCGGGCTGTGCCCTCGATGGTGTTGCAGTACTCGGTGGCGAACTTCGTGATGATCTGCAGCAAGGTGGCGTTCTTGTCCTCGATGGGCTGCCCGTAGCTCTGCAGGACGGACTGGTACTGGGCCGTCAGCACGTTCACCCGAGTCTTCAGCTCGGGCAGGCAGTCCCGGATGTGGTGCATCAGCAGCCTGGGGGGGCAGAAGCGACCCGGATCAGGGCCTCCGCAAGGCCCCCTCCCCAGAGCAGAGACCTTGGGAGAGCGCAGAAGAGGACTGCAGGGCGACACGCAGGCTCCTTTCCCACCAGCTGCTCCCTTAAAGAGGCTACACGTGGGAGTTATCCATCCTGTTTTATTATTCTCACAAAATCCCAGAGTGGGAGCCGCAATGTTCCCTCTAAGCTGTGGAGTCCTGTGGGCAAAGATTCTACTTTGTGAGGTACTGGCATTAAAGTTGTGAGCGAGCGATTTGGCTGCTGCATGAATCAGTTTGCTCTGGAGCCATCCCTTTCTGAGCTAAAGCAACTATGTGTGAGCTGGAGGCTAAAAAACTGTGAGCTGGCTCACATTAACTCAGCTTAGAGGGAACAGTGGTGGGAGGTCATAAGAACATAAGAGACGCCAAAGGCCCATCCAATCCAACACTCTGTGTCACACAGTGGCCAGAAATACCAGGTGCCATCAGGAGGTCCACCACTGGGGCCAGGACATTAGAAGGCCTTCCACTGTTGACCCCCCCCAAGCACCAAGAAGACAGAGCATCACTTGCCCCAGAGCCCCTATCTGTACCTTGTGGCTAGTAGCCACGGATGGACCTCTGCTCCATATGCTTATCTAATTCCCTTTTGAAGCCGTCCACCCTTGTAGCTGCCACCACCTTCCCATGGCAGTGAATTCCAAGTGTTAATCACTCTTTGGGTGAAGAAGGACTTCCTTTTATCCGTTCTAACCCGACCGCTCAGCAGTTTCATGGAGTGCCCACGAGTTCTTGTATTGTGAGAAAGGGAGAAAAGTACCTCTTTCTCTACCTCTCTCTCCTGTTTTACTCCAACAAAATCCCCGAGTGGGAGGCAATGTCCCCTCTAAGCTGTGGAGTCCTGTGAGCAAAGATTCTACTTTGTGAGCTACTGGCATTAAAGTTGTGAGCGAGCGATTTGGCTGCTGCACAGATCAGTTTCCTCTGGAGCCGTCCCTTCCTGAGCTAAGACAAAAATGTGTGAGCCGGAGGCTAAAAAAACTGTGAGCTGGCTCACATTAACTCAGCTTAGAGGGAACAGTGGTGGGAGGTCCAGCTCACGTGTGGGGGTGAAGCACCACCTGACAGTCGGGTGCACGTTTTACACGGACAACACACACACACACACACACTCCTGATTGCTCCAGAGAATCCCAGAGAGTAGGACGGAGAAAGTTCTTCCGCTGTTCAATACCTCAGAGACAGGCCACCAGACACAACAGACCAGGCGTCCCCAACGAGGAGCCCGTGGGCACCGTAGTGCCTGCCCACACCATTCCTAGTGCCTGCCTCAGGTTTTCACTTTATTTATCTGTTCAATTTATACCCCGCCCTCTCCGCCAAAGGAGGCTCAGGGTGGGTCACGACATAAATAGAAGAAGAAGAAGAGATTGGATGTATACCCCGCCCTTCACTACCCAAGGGAGTCTCAGAGTGGCTTACAAACTCCTTTCCCTTCTCCCCCCCACAACAGACACCCTGTGAGGTAAAAGAAGAAGAAGAAGAAGAGATTGGATTTATGCTCCGCCCTTCACTACCCAAAGGAGTCTCAGAGCGGCTTACAAACTCCTTTCCCTTCTCCCCCCCACAACAGACACCCTGTGAGGTAAAAGAAGAAGAAGAAGAAGAAGAGATTGGATTTATACCCCGCCCTTCACTACCCAAGGGAGTCGCAGAGTGGCTTACAAACTCCTTTCCCTTCTCCCCCCCACAAAAGACACCCTGTGAGGCGGGTGGGGCTGAGAGAACTCTGACACAAACTGCTCTTTTTCAAGGACAGCTGTGCCAGAGTTTGTGACTGACCCAAGGTCATCCAGCAGGTGCAAGTGGAGGAGTGGGGAATCAAACCCGGTTCTCCCAGATTAGAGTCCGCACACTTAACCACGACACCAACGTTCTAAAGCTCTTTGTGTGAATCCTCTGGCAAAAAATCTACGTACAGCACTTTAGAATTGTTTGTATGAATTTGTTCTGTTTTTTTAAAAAAAATAATGATGTCAGCCGCCCTGAGCCTGCCTCGGTGGGAAGGGCAGGGTATAAATCCCATAAATAAATACATTAAATAGAGCTGTAAACGTCCAGATCAAAAGACAGATGGCGAGCCAAGAATAACCCATTGTGCCACTTGGGTTAAAGACCACTTTTTAGTGAGTGGGCACAGCCAGGAGAGGCTTTTGCCTAGCAGGGCTGCCGATTGGCTGTGCAGATTTGCAAAAATGTTGCTTTGGCAGCCGCCACCGCCACCACAATGCAAGGATTTTCACTATGTGACTGAAGGAAGAGGAAGAAGAGATTGGATTTATATCCTGCCCTTCACTATCCAAGGGAATCTCAGAGCAGCTTACAAATGCCTTTCCCTTCCCCTCCCCACAACAGCTTTGATTCCCCACTCCTCCACGTGCAGCTGCTGGTGTGACCTTGGGTCGGTCAAAAGTTCTCTCAGAGCTGTTCTCTCAAGAGCAGTCCTCGGGAGAGCTCTCTCAGCCCCACCTGCCTCACAGGGTGTCTGTTGTGGGGAGGGGAAGGGAAAGGAGTTTGTAAGCCGCTCTGAGACTCTTTTGGGTAGTGAAGGGCGGGGTATGAATCCAATCTCTTCTCTTCTATACCAATACTGTCAGGTTGGTTTTTCAGAAAGCAGCTGATCACGTTTTCAGGGGGTGAGCGCAAATATTGAAGATTCCCTTTCAGAGCAAAGGACCCAAGCGAGCGGCTAGGATCTGGGACACCCGGGTTCGAATCCCCACTCTGCTACGGAAGCTTGCTGGGCAATCTTAGACCAGTCACGCCCTCCCAGCCTAGCCTACCATACAGGGTTGTTGTGAGGAGAAAACAGAGGAGAGAAGAATTACCTAAGCCATCCTGGGTCCCCGCTGGGGAGAAAATCAACAAATAATCAATACAGAGACTTGGCCTGCCCCAGAGACGCTGGGACCCCTTTCGAATCTCCCCCTCTCCCCAAATCCAGAACCTTTCTGTAAATTATGAAGGGCCTTTTCCTAGTGTAGTTTCTCTCTCACCTGTTCAGGGTCTTGGCCAGGTACCGTGTCCCGTTCCGGTTGGCGAGCGACGGGTACCTCTTCTGCAGGAAACCCTGTTCGTCTCGCAAGGACTCGCTGATGCTCTTGCTGCTGTTGATGTCGTGTTGGCTCCTGGGGGAGGAAATTTCGGAGGGGTCAGGAGAGACAAGGGCACTGACACCTCGTAGAGAGTCTATCTGCCCCCACCGCTCTGCAACTCCACCACTCTCTAAGAACCTCAGAAGAGCCCTGCTGGATCAGACCAGGGAGGGTCCATCTAGTCCAGCCTCCCGTCTCACACAGGGGCCAGCCAGTCCCCCTGGAGGGCCAGCAACAGGGCAGAGAGGCCGAGGCCTTCCCCTGATAAGAACCTCAGAAGAGGCCTGCTGGATCAGACCAGGGAGGGTCCATCTAGTCCAGCCTCCCGTCTCACACAGGGGCCAGCCAGTCCCCCTGGAGGGCCAGCAACAGGGCAGAGAGGCCGAGGCCTTCCCCTGATAAGAACCTCAGAAGAGGCCTGCTGGATCAGACCAGGGAGGGTCCATCTAGTCCAGCCTCCCGTCTCACACAGGGGCCAGCCAGTCCCCCTGGAGGGCCAGCAACAGGGCAGAGAGGCCGAGGCCTTCCCCTGATAAGAACCTCAGAAGAGGCCTGCTGGATCAGACCAGGGAGGGTCCATCTAGTCCAGCCTCCCGTCTCACACAGGGGCCAGCCAGTCCCCCTGGAGGGCCAGCAACAGGGCAGAGAGGCCGAGGCCTTCCCCTGATAAGAACCTCAGAAGAGGCCTGCTGGATCAGACCAGGGAGGGTCCATCTAGTCCAGCCTCCCGTCTCACACAGGGGCCAGCCAGTCCCCCTGGAGGGCCAGCAACAGGGCAGAGAGGCCGAGGCCTTCCCCTGATAAGAACCTCAGAAGAGGCCTGCTGGATCAGACCAGGGAGGGTCCATCTAGTCCAGCCTCCCGTCTCACACAGGGGCCAGCCAGTCCCCCTGGAGGGCCAGCAACAGGGCACAGAGGCCGAGGCCTTCATAAGAACATCAGAATAGTCCTGCTAGATCAGACCAGTGGTTCATCTAGCATGCTGCCTCACACAGTGGCCAACCAATTCCTCTGGAGGGCCAACAACAGGGCACAGAGGCAAAGGCCTTCCACAGATGTTGCCCCCTGCCTTTCGGATTCAGATTAGTGTCTCTGAATGTGGAGGTTCCCCTCAGTAACCATAGCAAGCAGCCATTTATAGACTTGTCGTCTACAAATCTTTCTAATCTCCCTTTAAATCTGTTCATTCCTGAGGCCGTCGCTACATCCTCTGGCCGCAAATCCCACATCCTAATCACTCCCTATGTAAAGTAGTATTTCCCTCTGTCCATCCAGAACCTACTGCCCATCGGATGCTCTCCGATTCTAGTCTTTCGGGAGAGGGAGAAAAAGTTCTCTTGGTCAACTCTCTCCACCCCGTGCCTAATTTTATAAACCTCGGTCATGTCCCCCCCTCAGTCGCCTCCAGTGTTCCCTCTAAGCGGAGTCAGTGTGAGCCAGCTCACAGTTTTTTAGCCTCCGGCTCACACATTTTTGCCTTAGCTCAGGAAGGAGGGCTCCAGAGCAAACTAACTGATGCAGCGGCCAAACTGCTCGCTCACAGCTTGAATGCCAGCAGCTCACAAAGTAGGATTTTTGCTCCACAGCTTAGAGGGAGCGTTGGTCACTTCTTTTCTAAACTGAAAAATCCCAGACTTTTTGGCCTTTCCTCCTAGGGAAGGGGCTCCAACCCCCCTCATCGTCTTGGCTACCCTCCTCTGTCCTTTTCCCAGCTCTGCAATGTCCTTTTTTGAGATAAGGGGACCAGAACTAGACGCAGTATTCTGGCCACCGTATCTTAGCAAGGACCCTGCAGAGCTGGAAGAAGTACAGAGGAGGGCCACCGAGACACTCCCGCCTCCACAGACGTTCTGCAGTAATGGGGCTGGCCTCTTTCCGCAGACTGCCCCCCAGCCTGATGCCAGCACCCTCCTCCCCTCTCACCCAGCACCAACCTGTTGACCACCCCGATGATGCCCAGCTTCACGGGAATGACACGGCCCATCAGCATGTCCATGGCGTCCGTTCCCGCGTCCATCAGGTCCAGCTTGGTGATGACGGCCAGCGTTCTCCGCCCTGCGGAGGACAACAGCCGCTCTTCCCCCATTCCAGGCAGCGGGGCCAGCTGGCAGATGGGGAGACCCGGGCTGCACCCCCTTGACGCCTCTCCCCTGCCCCCCCGCCACACGGCCTGCAGGCTCCTTCCAGCTCATCCCTACACATTCCACAGGCATCCACGCCCATCGTTCCCGTCAATATTCCCCTGCAGTTCTTGGACCAAGACCACAGAATCCTAGGATCACATAGAGTTTGGAAGGGGCCGTACAGGCCACCTAGTCCAACCCCCCTGCTCGATGCAGGATCAGCCTCGAGCAGGGGTGGACAACCTGTGGCCCTTTCACACATATTGTGCGGTTCCCAGCAGGCTCCCCATCTATTTGCTTTCTCTGTTTCTCTCTCTCTCTTCCTTTCCTTCCTCCCCCCCTCCCTCCCCCATCTATTTGCTTTCTCTGTTTCTCTCTCTCTCTTCCTTTCCTTCCTCCCCCCTCCCTCCCCCATCTATTTGCTTTCTCTGTTTCTCTCTCTCTCTTCCTTTCCTTCCTCCCCCCTCCCTCCCCCATCTATTTGCTTTCTCTGTTTCTCTCTCTCTCTTCCTTTCCTTCCTCCCCCCTCCCTCCCCCATCTATTTGCTTTCTCTGTTTCTCTCTCTCTCTTCCTTTCCTTCCTCCCCCCTCCCTCCCCCATCTATTTGCTTTCTCTGTTTCTCTCTCTCTCTTCCTTTCCTTCCTCCCCCCTCCCTCCCCCATCTATTTGCTTTCTCTGTTTCTCTCTCTCTCTTCCTTTCCTTCCTCCCCCCTCCCTCCCCCATCTATTTGCTTTCTCTGTTTCTCTCTCTCTCTTCCTTTCCTTCCTCCCCCCTCCCTCCCCCATCTATTTGCTTTCTCTGTTTCTCTCTCTCTCTTCCTTTCCTTCCTCCCCCCTCCCTCCCCCATCTATTTGCTTTCTCTGTTTCTCTCTCTCTCTTCCTTTCCTTCCTCCCCCCTCCCTCCCCCATCTATTTGCTTTCTCTGTTTCTCTCTCTCTCTTCCTTTCCTTCCTCCCCCCTCCCTCCCCCATCTATTTGCTTTCTCTGTTTCTCTCTCTCTCTTCCTTTCCTTCCTCCCCCTCCCTCCCCCATCTATTTGCTTTCTTTCTTTCTCTCTCTTTCTCTTTCTTTCCACCTCTTTTATTCTTTCTTTCCACCTCTTTCATTCTTTCTTTCCACCCCTCCCCCCCCTCTCTCTCTCTGACAAATAAATATCATTAGCAAACAAATAAATATCATCGAACAAACAAGTATCATTATCAACATCTGTTTTTACCCCTTTTGTTTTTATTTTTGGCAGTCTCATTTATTTATAATGTTAATAAAAGGCAAACTGGCATATTTTTCAATAGAAACGTGTGTGTGATATTTGTTCATGTCTTGCGGCTCTTAAACGTCTCATGTCTATTCTGTATGGCACTTATGTTAAGAACGTTTGGCCAACGCTGGCCTAGAGCCTCCCTGACATGTGTTTGTCCAGCCACTGCCAGTGAGGGGGAGCCCACCACTTCCCCAAGCAGCTGGTTCTGCTGTCGCACAACTCTTACTGTAAAAAAAGTTTTCCCGAAGATCCAGCCGGTACCTTCCCGCTTGTAATTTAAACCCATTATATTGCGAGTCCTCTCCTCTGCTGCCAACAGGAACAGCTCCCTGCGTCTCCTCTAAATGACAGCCCTTCAGACCTTTCAAGAAATCCTGTCCCCCCTCAACCTCCTCTTCTCCAGACTGAACGTTCCCAAGTCCCTCAGCCTTTCCTCACAGGGCTTGGTCTCCAGGCCCCCGATCATCCTCATCGCTCTCCTCTGCACCCGCTCCATCCTGTCCACCTGCACACCTGTTCAGCACCACTCCATTCCAACTGCTACACCAGGCTTCCTTTTCCTAATGAAGATGCCCTGGATCAGGGGTCTCCGCCATGGCGCCCACCGACACGTTTCCTGGTGCCCACCAAGCAATGCTCCCTCTAAGCTGTGGAGTCTTGTGAGCAAAAATTCTACTTTGTGAGCTACTGGCATGAAAGTTGTGAGCGAGCCATTTGGCTGCTGCATAAATGAGTTTGCTTTGGAGCCCTCCTTCCTGAGCGGAGACAAAAAATGCATGACCGGAGGCTAAAAAACTGTGAGCTAGCTCACACTAACTCAGCTGAGAGGGAACACTGCCACCAAGTGTTTTTAGAAAGTGGGCGGGGCTTTTGCCCAGCAGGGCTTCTGACTGGCCAATTTGATTGGCTGTGCAGATTTTTAAAAAACATCTGCTTTGGCAGCAGCTGCCACTGCAGCATCGTTTTCTTCACTGTGTGACTGATGGTAAGCTGTGGCAGCCGTTTGGTGACTTGCTCGGTCTCCTGTGGCAGCCACCACGCTGGGTCGGAATTCCAAAGGTGCCCACAGGCTCAGAGAGGCCCACAGGACCCCGGCCCCAGCTCCATCGCACCACCCCTCTCTCTCTCTCTCTCGAATGTTACATGTCTTATAATGGTCTTTAAATTACGAGCCTATGTTGCCTTGCTAGATTTTTAAAGTGTTATATTCCTTCATAACACACACACACACACACTGTAAACCTGTTCTTTTGACCTCTGTTCTCCAAGCAACATTATCTCGCTCAAGGGTTGGTACAATGCTACCTGTCAGGGAAGAGGATGATGATGATGATGATGAGGATGATGATGAGGAGGAGATTGGATATATACCCCACCCTTCACTCAGAGTCTCAGAGCGGCTGACAAACTCCTCTCCCTTCCCCTCCGCACAACAGACACCCTGTGAAGTAGGTGGAGCTGAGAGAGCACTTTCGAGGACTGCTCCTGAGAGAACAGCTCTGACAGAACCATGGCTTGCCCAAGGTCATCCAGCAGCTGCAAGTGGAGAAGTGGGGAATCAAACCAGATTAGAGTCTGCAGACTTAACCACTACACCAAACTGGCTCCCAGTCGTCGTTCTTTTCTCCCTTCTAGGAATGTGGAATGTAGAGAGAATTATGTTTGGGAACAGAACTGATGAACTCTCTTAGAAATTTTAGACCCCGACCTCTTGCCTGTTTTATCCTGTAAAGGAAAGACTCTGTATCTGTTCAGGGTGCTAGCTTGTGTGCTCTTGAGCGCGTATCAAAAAGGATAATTCCTAAATGGAAATTGTATGCTCTGTGAGCCAAGAGCCTTGAGGGAGTTTCTGTCTGCTAGATAGACCTAGGAAGGGATGAGTGTGGGTGGGGGGGTGCCTATTCTAAACAGAAAAGGCTCTCCCATGCCAAAAACACTGACATTGCCCTAGGATCACACCACAGCACGCCCAAGCAAACAACACGCCATACCATCAGGATCCACGTCTCGGGCCAGCTTGAGCGCTTCGGAGGTGGTCATGTCGGTGTTGGCAGCGGTCACCGCCAGGATCAGGCAGTTGGGGTTGGAAATATAGGAAAGGATCATATCCCGGACCTGGACCTCAATGTCAGGGGGCTGGTCCCCCACGGGAACCTGCGAGACAAAGCAAAGCTTGGAAGCACCAGGTGCCATGGGGAAAGGCCCACCGGGGGGGGG
>NW_015171522.1:891680-901547 GCF_001447785.1 Gekko japonicus
GAGGAGATTGGATTTATACCCCGCCCTTCACTACCCAAAGGAGTCTCAGAGCGGCTTACAAAGTCCTTTCCCTTCCCCTCCCCACCACAGACACCCTGTGAGGTAAAAGAAGAAGAAGAGGAGATTGGATTTATACCCCGCCCTTCACCACCCAAAGGAGTCTCAGAGCGGCTTACAAAGTCCTTTCCCTTCCCCTCCCCACCACAGACACCCTGTGAGGTAAAAGAAGAAGAAGAAGAGATTGGATTTATACCCCGCCCTTCGCTACCCAAAGGTGTCTCAGAGCGGCTTACAAACTCCTTTCCCTTCCCCTCCCCACAACAGACACCCTGTGAGGTAAAAGAAGAAGAGGAGGAGATTGGATTTATACCCCGCCCTTCACTACCCAAAGGAGTCTCAGAGCGGCTTACAAACTCCTTTCCCTTCCCCTCCCCACCACAGACACCCTGTGAGGTAAAAGAAGAAGAAGAAGAGATTGGATTTATACCCCGCCCTTCACTACCCAAAGATGTCTCAGAGCGGCTTACAAACTCCTTTCCCTTCCCCTCCCCACAACAGACACCCTGGGAGGTAAAAGAAGAAGAGGAGATTGGATTTATACGCCGCCCTTCACTACCCAAAGGTGTCTCAGAGTGGCTGACAAACTCCTTTCCCTTCCCCTCCCCACCACAGACGCCCTGGGAGGGAGGTGGGGCTGAGAGAGCTCTTTCGAGGACTGCCCTTGAGAGAACAGCTCCGAGAGAACTTGTGACTGACCCAGCAGCTGCATGTGGAGGAGTGGGGAATCGAACCCGGTTCTCCCAGATTAGAATCCGTGGTCCTAACCACTGCACCAAACTGGCAGGGGTGGCCTTCAGGGAGTGCTGGCCACGACCCACTCCCAAAGGCTTCACGACCCGCTTCTGGACCCCGATCCACAGCTTGGGAAACAGTGATTTAAACCCCTCCTATCCTGCTCTCCACCCCTAATGGATCCACAGGGAAGGAGACCTCCCAGCTCTTGGGTCGACATCCCAAAGCGATCAGCACCGACTAGGCCAGAGGGAGCTCCCACCTTGGTAATCCCTGGCAGGTCCACAAGCGTCAAGTTGAGCACGTGAGGGGAGTAGATCTTCAGATAGAGGGGCTCCTGGCTGATGCCCTGAAAGCAGAAGAACCGGTGAAGGAAAGACCGCACTGCAGCCGGGTGTCTCCAGAAGGGACGGGGGGGGGGGGGGTCTATCGCCCGTACCTTATTCGTCCCGGTTGTCCTTTCGGTCTCGATTTCGATCTCCTGCAAAATCTCGGTGAAGTCGGTGAAGGTCTGGGAAGGTGGGAGAGAGAGAGAGCATTTCACCAACCAGCTGATTATGAAGCCACTAGATGAAAACAGCAGCGTTTCAGAGCAAGGGATGGTGCTGAAGCTACCCTGGCATGAGAACACCAGAAGAGCCCTGCTGGGTCAGACCAGGGAGGGTTCCTCTAGTCCAGCATCCCGTCTCACACAGGGGCCAGCCAGTACCTCTGGAGGGCCAACAACAGGGCAGAGAGGCCGAGGCCAAAACCCAGGGTCCAGCATCCCATCTCACACAGGGGCCAGCCAGTTCCTCTGGAGGGCCAACAACAGGGCAGAAAGGCCGAGCCCTTCCCCTGATAAGAACCTCAGAAGAGCCCTGCTGGGTCAGACCAGTGGGGGTCCCTCTAATCCAGCATCCCATCTCACACAAGGGCCAGCCAGTTCCTCTGGAGGGCCAACAACAGGGCAGAGAGGTGGAGGCCTTCCCCTGAGAAGAACACCAGAAGAGCCCTGCTGGGTCAGACCAGTGAGGGTCCATCCAGTCCAGCATCCCGTCTCACACAGGGGCCAGCCAGTTCTTCTGGAGGGCCAACAACAGGGCAGAGAGGCCGAGGCCTTCCCCTGATGTTGCCTCCTGGCTCTGGGATTCAGAGGTTGACTGCCTCTGAACGTGGAGGTTCCCCTCAGCCACCATGGCTAATAGCCATCGATAGACTTCTCCTCCATGAATCTATCTAATGTCCTTTTCAAGCTGCTTATTCCTGTGGCCATCACTACGTCCTCTAGCAGCAGATTCCACATTTTAATGACTCTCTGTGTAAAGAAGTATTACCTCCTGAACCTACTACTGCCCATTAGCTTCATAGGGATGCCCTCGATTTCCAGTATTTTCGGACAGTGAGAAACATTTCTTCTTGTCAGCCCTCTCCACTTCATGCATCATTCTATACACTTCTCTCACGTCCCCCCCCCTTTGCCTTCTCCTTTCTAAACGGAAAAGTCCCAGACGCTTCAGCCTTTCCTCCTAGGGAAGGGGCCCCAACCCCCTCAGCATCCTGCTTGCCCTCCTCTGTACTTTTCCCAGCTCTGCAGTGCCCTTTTTTGCGATACGGTCATGAGAACTGTACACAGCATTCCAAATGAGGCCACGCCATAGCTCTGTCTCCCACCCGTTTCCTACCTGCCTCCCTCCCATTCTTGCCCCCCCAGCACCAAGAATACAGAGCATCCCTGCCCCAGACATAAGAACATAAGAGAAGCCATGTTGGATCAGGCCAAAGGCCCATCCAGTCCAACACTCCGGGTCACACCGTGGCCAAAACACAGGGGCCATCAGGAGGTCCCCCAGCGGGGCCAGAACTCCAGAAACCCTCCCACTGTTGCCCCACCCCCCAAGCAGCAATAAGACAGAGCATCACTGCCCCAGACATAAGAACGTAAGAGAAGCCATGCTGGATCAAGCCAGTGCCCCATCCAGTCCAACACTCTGCATCACACAAGGGCCAAAACCCAGGGGCCATCAGGAGGTCCACCAGTGGGGCCAGAACTCCAGAAGCCCCCCCACTCTTGCCCCCCCAAGCACCAAGAATACAGAGCATCCCTGCCCCAGATATAAGAACATAAGAGAAGCCATGCTGGATCAAGCCAGTGGCCCATCCAGTCCAACACTCTGCGTCACACAGGGGCCAAAACCCAGGGGCCATCAGGAGGTCCACCAGCGGGGCCAGATCTCCAGAAGCCCCCCCACTCTTGCCCCCCCTCAAGCAGCAAGAATACAGAGCATCACTGCCTCAGATATAAGAACATAAGAGAAGCCATGCTGGATCAGGCCAGTGGCCCATCCAGTCCAGACACTGTGTTCCATCGACACCTTGTGGCTAAGAGCCACTGATGGACTTCTGCTCCATATGTGTATCCAATCCTCCCTTGAAGCCGTCCATGCTTGTAGCTGCCGCCACTTCCTGCGGCAGTGAATTCCACGTGCCCCTTCCTCTTTGGGACTGAGCCAGTCCTGAGCACCCATGGGGCCCCTCTGGGTCAGTACCTTGTGTTTGCAGTGCAGAAAGGTGGCCCATTCCTCCGCCTGGACACCTGTGCCCAAAGAAAAACGGAACAGAAGTCAGCCAAGGATCTCTTCGAGGCTTGTCCGCCATGTGGGAGACAGTGCCCCCCGCCCACTCAATGACCCCGGAGCCGGGGGGGGGGGTTGTAGAAAAAACCCAGCAGGGACTACTTAGCATAATAGGCCACACCCAACAGCAGAAATCCATTAGCCTATTAGGCCACACCCCTGGCATCACAGCTCATTAGCATATTAGGCCACATACCCCATGTTGCCACACCCACCTTTTGCTTCTTATTCTGTTTACCCTGTTTGTTGTCAAAACCCTGGGCTTGTTTTGTAGCAGGAACTCCTTTGCATGTTAGGCCACATACCCCTAATGTAGCCAATCCTAATGCGTTTCTGCTGTTGGGTGTGGCCTACTATGCTAATGAAATCCTGCTGGGCGTGGCCAACTCGGGAGCCAGCCGGAACGCCATTCCTGTGCGTTCCTGCCCAAGAATAGCTCTGCCCAGAGCCAAGAGGCAACCCCTGAGGAGTAAAGCCGGGGGTGGGGTCTTCCCAACCAGCTGAAGATGACAACCCACCAGCCAACCGAACGGCCCTGGGAACCCTCGCCAACAACAGCACCAAAGCAATTGTATCACAGCCTCCCGATCGCCTCATGTCAGACTGGAAGCTCCTTGGGGCAGGGCCCTTTATTCTTGTTCTCTAACGCCCCAGGCAGATTCACAGCACAATAAACACCACAGTCTTCATGCTCACACATATCACATTGAGGACCATTTCTCCTGGGAAAGGGGTGTGGGGGAAAGAGAGCGCCTCTTCTGCAATGCTATCTGCCACTGGCGGTTTTTATTTTCGCACATGTTCAGCCTTTGCTTCTCAAAAGGCCAAATCCAAGACAGTAGCTTATTACTGGCGTCAAACAGTTTTAAAAGGCCTGCCGCCTGGATTACTCAAGACCACGCTTCAAACTGATCACTCCAACCTTTTTCGAGCCTGTAGGCATCTTTGGAATGCTGACAGAGGGTGGTGGGTGCGACCACAAAATGGCAGCCACAGGAGGCGGGGCCAGCCACAAAATGGCTGCCGCTGCACCCCTCCAGTCACAGAGTGCAGACCCTTGCGCTGCGGTGGCAGCTGCTGCCAAAGCAACCTTTTTAAAATCCTGCATAGCCAATCAAATCTCCAATGGCCAATCAGAAGCCTGGCAGGACAAAAGCCCCACATGCCCGTACTGACTTTCTAGACACTCTTGCCGGGCAGCTCAAAAGGTGTTGGCAGGTACCAGGGCATCCATTGGCACGTTGGTGATCCCCGGCTCTAACCAATGAACCAACCAAACATTGTGCGAGTCCCAACCAAAGGTGTTTCTTTTTTTCTTAGGTTGGACCTGTTTAGCAAAACCCTTCAAGTAACAATTCAAGTTCTACAGCGGTTTGAAGAAGGTAGAGTGATAATGGTTTGGAATCAATGCTCCCTCTAAGCTGTGGAGTCTTGTGAGCAGAAATTCTACTTGGTGAGCTGCTGGCATTCAAGTGGTGAGCGAGCGATTGGGCTGCTGCATACATGAGTTTGCTCTGGAGCCCTCCTTCCTGAGCGAGGACAAGAATGTGTGAGCCGGAGGCTAAAAAACTGTGAGCTAGCTCACACTAACTCAGCTTAGAGGGAACACTTGTTTGGATGCGTGTTGGTCTGACCAAACAGCCCGCTTTGCAGACCCACAGCCAAACCAAAAAGGTTTGAGGCTATTTATTTACTTTGTTGACTTAAAACACTCATTACATACATGAGTTTCATTACATACATGAGTTTGCTCATTACATACATGAGTTTACATACATTCATTACATACATACATTCATTACATACATGAGTTTGCTCTGGAGCCCTCCTTCCTGAGCGAGGACAAGAATGTGTGAGCCGGAGGCTAAAAAACTGTGAGCTAGCTCACATTAACTCAGCTTAGAGGGAACACTTCTTTGGATGCGTGTTGGTCTGACCAAACAGCCCCACCCGCTTTGCAGACCCACAGCCAAACCAAAAAGGTTTGCAGCTATTTATTTATTTCAGGGCTCTTTTTGTAGATAAAGCCCAGCAGGAACTCATTAGCATAATAGGCCTCACCCAACAGCAGAAGCACATTAGCCTATTAGGCCACACCCATGACAGCACAGCTCATTGGCATATTAGGCCACACCCCCATGTTACCAGAAGTGTGCTCATCCAGCCACACCCACCTTTTGCTTTTTATTCTGCTTACCTTGTTTGTTGTCAAAACCCAGGGCCTTTTTTGTAGCAGGAACTCCTTTGCATGTTAGGCCACACACCCCTAATGTAGCCAATCCTAATGAGTTCCTGCTGTTGGGTGTGGCCTATTATGCTAATGAGTTCCTGCTGGGCATGGCCAACTCAGGAGCCAGCCGGAACTCCGTTCCTGTGCGTTACTGCCCAAAAATAGCCCTGGTTTATTTTGTTGACTTAACATTCATTAGCCACTTTCCATTCCTAGAGAGCACTCAAGGCAGATTACGAAATAAGCGACCACAAAGCACTCCTGCGCTCCTGGGAGAAGAGTGCCCGTCCTCCCTCCGCCCCTTACCGCTTTCTCCACTGGCCGCCCGCCTCCTCTCCTCCAGGGTTGGGACGTGCACCAGTTGCAGGATGAGCGGCCGGCGCGTGACGATGCCCGAGCCACGTGGCAAGAAGTCCCGGCCGACGATGCTCTCCAGCACAGAGCTTTTCCCGCTACTCTGTGGAGACACAAAGTTAGGAGATTTCACTGGGAGGGAGAAAAGATGGAAAGGACACTTCCGCACAGAGTTTCAGTCTACACTAAAAGAGAGCCAGTTTGGTGCAGTGGTTAGGAGCGCGGACTCTAACCTGGGAGAACCGGGTTTGAGTCCCCACTCCCCCCTACATGAAGAAGAAGAAGAGAAGAGATTGGATTTATACCCCGCCCTTCACTACACAAAGGAGTCTCAGAGCGGCTTACAAACTCCTTTCCCTTCCCCTCCCCACAACAGACACCCTGTGAGGTAAAAGAAGAAGAAGAAGAGATTGGATTTATACCCCGCCCTTCACTTGGCATCTCAGAGCGGCTTACAAACTCCTTTCCCTTCCCCTCCCCACAACAGACAACCTGTGAGGTGGGTGGGGCTGAGAGAACTCTGACACAAACTGCTCTTTTTCAAGGACAGCTGTGCCAGAGCTTGTGACTGACCCAAGGTCACATCAGCAGGTGCACGTGGAGGAGTGGGGAATCAAACCCGGTTCTCCCAGATTAGAGTCCGCACACTTAACCACTACACCAAACATGCAGCAGCTGGTGTGACCTCGGGTCAGACACGAGTTGTCGCAGAGCTGTTCTCTCCAGGACAGTCTTGAAAGAGCTCTCTCAGCCCCACCTACCTCACAGGGTGTCTGTTGTGGGGAGGGAAACGGAAGGAGATGGTAAGCTGCTCTGAAACTCCAAGTGAAGGGTGGGGTATAAATCCAATCTCTTTCTTTTTCTCTTCTTCACAAGGCGGTAAAGGAAGGAGGGTGAGTTACGTATAGGGATCCTGACTTCTCTTACCACCTTAGAACATAAGAGACGCCAATGTCGGATCAGGCCAAAGGCCCATCCAGTCCAACACTCTGTGTCACACAGTGGCCAGAAATACCAGGTGCCATCAGGAGGCCCACCAGTGGGGCCAGAACTCCAGAAGCCCTCCCACTATTGCCCCCCCAAGCACCAAGAAGACAGAGCATCACTTGCCCCAGAGCCCCTATTTATACCTTGTGGCTAATAGCCACTGATGGACCTCTGCTCCATATGCTTATCGTAGGATTCAGTCGATATAACCTCAAATACCTTACCTGCCTTCCATCGCCACTCCCTGAAATCATCTGTACACTTTCAGCCAGCGTACAGCTGTTCGCTTTTCCCCACCAGCCCCTGCATCCATGTCTACTACCGCAGCATAATCAGAAGATATCAGGAGGATAATAAAGTATTTCTTTACTCCATTTATAGCCCAGCTTTCTCCCCAATGGCAACACAACATGGCTTACATAATTCCCCTCTCCTCCATTTTATTCTCACAACAATCCTGTGAGGTAGGTTAGGCCTGAGAGTGCACAACTGGCCCAAGGTCCCCCAGCAAAGTCCCCACTGGGAAGGGATGCAAGACCCAATAAAATAAATCCCTCCAGAGCCTTTACAACAACAACCCTGCAAAGTAGGCCAATGCTATTCTCCCCAGATCGCGCACGAAGGGACAAACCAAGAGGTTTTTACAGCCGAGCCGATAAGTAAACCGGGGGCTTCCCCCAGTTACAGCACCTTGTCTGGAAGAAATGCAAAGATATGTGCTGACCCCACACAGGATTACAGTGCACAAGCTGGGGGGGGGGGGATGTAATTGAGCTGCTAGGGCCCCCCTGGCCCCCATTAGGGGATGGGGAGGAAGGGTTGCTATATCCAGGTTGGGGAACTCCTGGAGATTTGGGGGTGGAGCCTGGGGAGGCCCTCAATGGGGCGCAATGCCACAGAGTCCCCCCCCCCCGAAGCAGCCATTTTCTCCAGGGGGAACTGATCTCTGTAGTCCGGAGATGAGCTGGAATTCCGGGGCCTGGAGGTTGGCATCCCTGGACCTCAGTGGGGCACAAGGTCACAGAGTCCCCCCTCCAAAGCAGCCATTCCCTCCAGGGGAACTGATCTCTGTAATCCGGAGATGAGCTGGAATTCCGGGGCCTGGAGGTTGGCATCCCTGGACCTCAGCGGGGCACAAGGCCACAGAGTCCACCCTCCAAAGCAGCCATTCCTTCCAGGGGAACTGATCTCTGTAGTCCGGAGACGAGCCATAATTCCGGGGGATCCCCAGGCCCCACCTGGAGGATGGTATCCCTGGACCTCAGTGGGGCACAAGGCCACAGAGTCCCCCCTCCAAAGCAGCCACTTTCTCTAGAGGAACTGATTACTGTAGTCGAGATGAGTAGAAAATAGTCAACGGCAACCTGTGATATATTTGCAAAGGAAATAGCACTCGTTCAGACGGGCCGTTTAGTCCACTTCCGGCACGCTGCAGTAATGGATTTTATACCCACGTTCACACACCCAACATCTGCCCACCATCCCCAGCCGTCGCTTTCCGGCTCAACCCCCCTTTAAAACTGAGTCTTTTGTTACCAGGTCCCCAAGTGGTGTTTTCCCGATTCTCCGGTTCTAGCCACACTTTTCTGACGTCTGATCGCTCCTGCGGTGTCAAGCCACTTCCAGTTTAAACCCCCTCCCCGCTCAAAAGCTGCCCGAGGCTTCCCCTTTTCGCCTGCCGTTTTTTTAATGTGTTGGCGGTGTGCGCATAGGCGGAGCTCCACCACCGCGTTTAGAAAACCAACATTTAAACGGTCACTTGTTTTAGTGTTTAGATGAGTTCGGGATCTCACGGAGGCCATTTTCGGGTCAAACATTTAAAGGGAAGTCTTTTGTTGGAGGGGTTGGATTGATTCGCCCTGGTGGTTCTGTGTGTGTGCCATGATAGTTTCCCCCCCTTCTACAGAGGGGCGCCTATGCGCATGTGCAAACTGAGGGGGGGGTTTTAAAAACTCACCGACACACTCTCCCACGTGTCAGTAGTGTAGACGCCGGGGAGCGATGTGACTGTGCAGTGAGGCTGGATAAGGGAGCTGTGAGCGCGATTATCCAGATCAAATATAATCCGGTTAGAACCTGAGCAGTTTAACCCGCTCTCAGCACGCCATCTGACCGCACCCTTTGATAGAATTTCAAAAAACAGATCAATATTAAAACTAATACTAATACATCTCTGTACCTTCGTGCAAGTTATAAACATCAAAAAAACATTCCACAATGTCTACAAGCACGCTCCAATCATCTAAAGTTCTTACAGACAGTAAATGTATTGGTATTAGTATTAATACTGATCTGTTGTTGTGTTTTTTTGAAAATCTACAAAACAGTGATACTCCCTTTGTAAATATATCATGGTCGCCATTGACTATTTTCTACTCACTTATCCCATGATCTGTTTTTGGTTATCCATAGTCTAGTGATGAGCTGCGATTCCAGGGGATCCCCAGGTTCCACCTGGAGGCTGGCATCCCTAGGGGTAAATCAGAGGCATGGGAACCAGGTGCTTCGTTCTTGTGGCCCTCTCTTACACGCCCAGGGAAATGCTGATTGCCACTTTGGGGTCAGGAACAGTGTTCCCTCTAAGCTGAGTTAGTGTGGCCTAGCTCACAGATTTCTAGCCTCCGGCTCACACATTTTTGTCTTTGCTCAGGAAGGAGGGCTCCAGAGCAAACTAATTTATGCAGCAGCCAAACTGCTTGCTCACAACTTTAATGCCAGTTGCTCCCAAGGTAGAATTTTTGCTCACAAGACTCCACAGCTTAGAGGGAGCCTTGGTCAGGAAGCAATTTTTCTCCCGGCCCGTTTGACCGGGGATCCTGGATGTTTTTTGTCGTCTTCTGGGCATGGAACAGGATTCACGGGGGGGGGGGGGGGGGGGTGGGTGGTTCA
>NW_015171522.1:901905-925086 GCF_001447785.1 Gekko japonicus
TGGGTTGTGGTGTGAGGGGGGGGTGAGAGGGGGAGGTAGGGGGGGGGGGGGGGGGCGGGTATTTGTGAATTTCCTGCATTCATTCATTCACTCACTCACTCACTCATTCATTCATTCAATTCGATTTATACCCCGCCCTCCCCGCAATGCGGGCTCAGGGCGGCTTACAAGTGGCAAACGCCAATATAAAACAAATTTAAAAACATTTATAAATCCCTCCAGGCTCAGAGCGGCTTACATTGCACAGGGGGTTGGACTAGATGAACCTGGAGGTCCCTTCCGACTCTATGATTCTATAAGCTCACCTGTGAGCCAATCACGACAATCTGGGGCAGCTGGATGACTTCGGCCCCCACCGTATTGAAGATCTCTTGCAGCTTGTTGATGACAGGGATGAGGGTCTCCATGGTGGTGAAGAAGCCAAGCCTGGAGGGGTGGGCGAGGAGGGAGGGGGGAAGCCCTTCCCTAGGAGAAAAAGACAGCCAATGGGCATCAGAGGCTTACGAGGCAGCGGGACTCCCTGCCACTTGACGCCCCCCCCCCATTGGCCTTCCCATGCCCAGCTGAGCAGCCCATTACGGTATCCTACGTTCTAATTTAATTCTTTAATTAAGGACCTTTATTCCCCCCCAAAAAAAAAAACCAACAACAACAACAACACAGCCTACCATAAATAATAAAATAAAAATAAGGCTGGCTCACCCGGCAGATATTTACTCCGGATCCGCCTCCAGCCCCATTCACTCCTCAACCAGGAAATACCGCCTGCCCAGCACCCTCCCCCGACCTTTAGCTCTATTGGCCCGCTTGTTACCAGTCGCCTGCCCGTCAGAGAAATCGCTGTCTCTATTGGAGGACAGGCGGCGTCGGGGCGGAGCTACCTTTTCATTGTCCGCTCACCAATCCCGTGAGGAGAGGGCGCGAAGGCCCGGTTGCTTTGAAACGGGCGACCATGGAGAGGAGAGGCGATGGGATAGAGCGGCCTTAGCAACCGGAGGCATAGCAACGAAATGGGACCTTTGGGGTTTTTTGGAAGATGGAGAGAATTTAAACCAGAGTCTCTTGCAGCGGCTGGGGGAAGGGGGGGGGTATGGTATTTATGGGTGAGGTCCCCTTGGTCAGTTGCATGAAGGATTAACCGAAGAGAGAAAACAGAATTGCAAGGGGGGGGGGGGGATGTCAGGGCATTCCAAGAGGTGCAATGGACGAAGTTCCACCTCTGCTTTTAAGCATAGGCAAAGGTAAAGGTTTCCCTTGCTCGAAAGCCAGTCGAATCCGACTCTAGTGTTTATGCAGTAGCCGAATCACCTGCTTACAACTTTAATGCTGGTAGCTCACAATGAAGAATTTTTGCTCACAGGACTCCACAGCTTGGAGGGAGCATTGCTCATGTATTTATTATTTCTTTATTTTAAACATTTATTCCTCTTCTTCTGCAGGAGAAAATGGCTGCTTTGGAAGGTGGGCTGTATGACTCTACCCTTCCTAAACCCCATTCTTCCAGGCTCTGCCGTCAAATCTCCAGGTACCTCCAAACCCGGAGTTGGCAACCTTAGGAGAGGGGGGGGGGAAATGAAACATGAGGGTTAAAAGACCAGCCTGCCTCATTTCTATGCAGAACTTAAAGCTGTACAAAGCGAGTTAGATTCATTTAGGTAATAGGGATGCCAGCCTCCAGGTGGGACCTGGGGTTTCCCTTGTAATTACAGTTCATCTCCAGACTACAGAGATTAGTTCTCCTGGGGGAAAAAATGATACTTTGGAGGGTGGACTTTGGGGCACTGTACCCCACTGAACTTCCTGTCCTCCCAGTCCCTTCCTCTTAGGCAGGGGTCTTGTTGTAGAAAAAGAGCTGCCGGAGCTCATTAGCATAACTCATTAGCATAACTTATTTGCATATGCCACGCCCCCTGACATCACCGGAAGTGACAGAAGGCCACACCCCCTGACATTACTGGAAGTGTGTCAGAAGGCCCGGCTACTTACCCTCCTGCTTCATCCTCATTCCCAAACGGAATGAGGATCGAAGCAGAGGGCGGGGTAAAGAAGGGGGCGGGGCTTCACCACGTGACCGCCCCGCCCCCTAGAGGTTCTCTTCCGGAGCTCCGTACCTGAGAGCTCCCCCCCGACTAGAGCCCTGCTCTTAGGGTTGCCAACCTACAGGTGGTGGCTGGAGATCTCCCCCTGTTACAACCAGTGTTCCCTCTCAACTGAGTTAGTGTGAGCTAGCTCACAGCTTATTAGCCTCCGGCTCACACACTTTTGTCTTATCTCAGGAAGGGATGGCTCCAGAGCAAACTGATTTATGCAGGAGCCAAATTGCTCGCTCACACCATTAACGCCAGTCGCTCGCCAAGTAGAATTGTTGCTCACAAGACTCCACAGCTTAGAGCAGGGGGTGGCCAAACTGCAGCTCGGGAGCCCCATGCGACTCTTTCACACTGTCTAATTGAATATTAATAAAAAGCAAATTTGCTTATTTTTCAATAAAAACGTTTGTGTGATATTTGTTTGTGTCTTGCGGCTCTCAAACATCTGACATTTATTCTGTGTGGCTCTTACGTTAAAGCAAGTGTGGGCCCCCCTGGCTTAGAGGGAGCATCGATTACAAGTGATCTCCCGGCGACAGAGATCAGTTCGCTTGAAGAAAATGGCCACTCTGGAAGTTCGACTCTATGGCATTATACCTCACTGAAGTCCCTCCCCTCCCGAAATCCCACCCTCCCACCCCCAAAATCTCCAGGGTCTTCTTCTCCAGCGAGTGCTCCCTTCTCATTTGGTGGCCAAAGTACTTGAGCTTCAGTTTCATTATCTGGCCTTCCAGGGAACAGTCAGGGTTGATTTCTTTGAGGATTGACTGATTTGGACTCTGTGACGACCCCTTATCTGGGGAGGTCTGGTTTCCCTTTAAAATGTTCTTTACGTTTTGTTTTACTGTGTATATTCGGCTGCCACCAGGAAATTTAAGGCTTTCCAAACCTTTATACTATAATATTTCTATCACTGGGTAGGTAGGTCGGTTTTTAGGCTTTCATGAGGGTCTATGTGTTTCCTGAGAAATTATTTCTTTCAGAACTGGTATCTTAAATAAAAGTAGATTTATTGATATAATTTGTAAATAATATGGTAGAACACTGTAACTAGGAATGGGTAAATACTAAACAATTGCTTTGGTATTTCACACACTTTTCCCTTCACTGTCAGGGGTCTTGGCATGTAACTTTGTAACTTTAACTCAAGGTCATGTAAGTTCACTGTTTCTCTCCAAGACATACAGCCTTTCCTAAACTTTGTCTTCAGTTACTTTCATTTACATTTTACTATTCTCTCAGAACAACCTCAGCTGTTCTTAACTGCACAAACACAGACTGCTTCTCTGACTGTTTAACTGTCCTCATCAACTGTCAAACCTCTAACTGTCACTCCTGAAAGACATACCCATTCATCCACTCAGAAACACTTTCTAAAACCCTTCCCCTCTCTGTCAATCACCAATCACACCACACTTGTCTCTTCAAACACTCTAGACTAGACTAATCTAACATGCAACCAAACTTTTAAAGAGACACACACACATAAACAAGGAATCGTTACAGACTCCAACTTTGTTCTGCTGCTTCAGACCAACATGGCTGACCACCAGGAAGTGTTTGACCAGCCACAGTTTGAAGACTGTCAGTGAGGGGGAGCTCACCACCTCTCTCTAGGCCTATTGAGATACATGCAACTGAGATACACATGTGGCAGCAGGGGTCATTTCGTAAAAAAAGAGGTGCAGGAGCTCATTAGCATAACTCATTAGCATATGCCACACACCCTGACATCACCGGAAGTGTGTCCAAAGACAACACCCACCGCTCAGGCTCCACTGAACTGTTTTGGATGGCTAGCTATTGGGGGGGGGGATGTGCAGATCTGTCCTCACAGAGGAGGGAGAGCTTGTACCTGAATAAAACTTGGTCTTAAAGGAGCCACTGGACTGTTTTGGACCGGGGAGGGGAGGGTAGAGAGAGGCTCTGCAACTTACCTGGCTGCTTCTTGCTCTGACTGAGGGCTGCTGGGAGCAGGGGGTGGGACTTGTTGCATGTGCCCGTCCCCTGGGCTCTTTACTGCCGGAGCTCCGCTCCTGTGCGCTCCTGCAGGAAATGACCCCTGTATGTGTGTGTGTATGTATATGCTTTATGTGCGGTAAGAGCCTGAGACACAAATCCGACTTTCATGTTCCTCTGAGAATCCATACAAGGGTGTAAACTTTCCTACAGCTTCTTATGAGGGTCTTCTTCAAATGCCCCGGTTTTGGAGGTTCAGAAAGGCTCAGAAAGAAATCACTTAGAGAAGGGCCATTTAGTGCTAGCCTTCCTCTGTGAAACTCGCTACTTCAGGTTGTCTGCTAAGCTAACTCTTTCTGACATCTGCAAAACGGGCAAAACGATTTATTTTCCCAAATCCTGTG
Source organism: Gekko japonicus (assembly GCF_001447785.1). Classification (NCBI taxonomy): domain Eukaryota; kingdom Metazoa; phylum Chordata; class Lepidosauria; order Squamata; family Gekkonidae; genus Gekko; species Gekko japonicus. Next base: position 906,359 of record NW_015171522.1, read on the forward strand.
AAGAAATAGAGACGTTGAGCACAACAGACATCTACAGCTTCTCCGCTGCTGGCATGAACGCTGTGTGACCAGCCAGCCTCCTTAATTCACAGACATTTTTATCCCACAAGCAGTTCCAGAGAGGCATTTGTGCAACCCTAATCCCTCACCAATCCAGCCTGCCATGAGCTTTTTGGGGTCTCACCCAGGGGTCATTTCGTAGAAAAAGAGGTGCAGGAGCTCATTAGCACAACTCATTAGCATAACTCATTAGCATATGCCACACACCCTGACATCACCGGAAGTGTGTCAGAAGGCAACACCCACCGCTCAGGCTCCACTGGACTGATTTGGATTGCTAGCTATTGGGGGGGGGGGATGTGCAGATCTGTCCTCGTAGAGGAGGGAGAGCTTGTACCTGAATAAAACTTGGTCTTAAAGGTGCCACTGGACTGTTTTGGACCGGGGGGGTAGGGGGGGGTCTGCAACTTACCTGGCCGCTTCTTGCTCTGACTGAGGGCTGCTGGGAGCAGGGGGTGGGACTTGTTGCATGTGCCCGCCCCCTGGGCTCTTTACTGCCGGAGCTCCGCTCCTGTGGGCTCCTGCAGGAAATGACCCCTGGTCTCACCACTTTGAAGCCCAAAGCATTCTGGCAGTAGGATTAATTTGGGTTGGAAGGAAAAGGTTGTGTCCCCAAACCCGGCAACTCAGTAAGTCCTACGGGGTCAGACCCCCAACAACATCCAGTATTGTGGAAATTGACTGGTATCCCTGGAGTTGGCAGGTGAACCTTGTGGGACACGAATTCCCACCCCCTCATCCCCTGCCAGTGGCAATACTAGGCAGCTGCCACCAAAAAATGTGAGTGCCCCCAGGAGGTGGAATTGTTGCTTTTATCTCCCACTCCCCCTATATATGCATGCTTGGCGAGGGGCAACAGCGGGAGGGCTTCTGGAGTTCTGGCCCTGCTGTTGGACCTCCCCATGGCACCTGGGTTTTGGCCCGTGTGACATAAGAGTGCTGGATGGGTTCATGGGGCACTGGCCTGATCCAACATGGCCTCTCTTATGTTCTTATGTTCATGTTATTTTAATGAGATCTTCAATGGCCAATCAGAAGTCCATATCGCAGGGGTCGTTTCGTAGAAAAAGAGCTAGGGGAACTCATTAGCATAACTCATTAGCATATGCCACACCCCCTGACATCACCGGAAGTGTGTCATAAGGCCACACCCCCTGACATCACCGGAAGTGTGTCATAAGGCCACACCCCCTGACATCACCGGAAGTGTGTCATAAGGCCACACACCCCGCCCCCAACGGTCCCGGCCACCCCGATGAGGGGCCCGGCGGTGGACCTGCAAGGCCGGCGGGAGTGCAAGGAAGCCCCGCGAAGGCCCTCCCTGGCCCCAGGCAGGCAGGGGTGGGGAGAGGCAGGGAGGAAGCAACTTACCCTCCCTCTTCTCCTGCCTCCTCCTGGCTGAATGAGGTCTGGAAGCGGGGCGGCCGGAAGCAACCTGCGGGAACGTCGATCCCCCCCCGATCCCCCCCGATCCCCCCCGAAATGACCTCTGTCGGGAAGTGATTTCAGATGCCGTGTAGCTCACTGTACCTGAAGAAGTGAGCCGTGTGACTCCCGAAAGCTCCTCCCCTGCCACAAACCTTGTTCGTCTTTCAGGTGCTAACTGGACTCTTGCTCTTTTCTACTGCTACAGACAGACGAACATGGTCAGCTGCTCATCTTGAACTGTCTCCGTTTAGAATTTATTCACCTGGCTCTCTTTGAGGGAGCCAGGGCCAAATCCGAAGCAGGAAAGAATCAGCAAACGGACAGGATTTCTTGCAAGCCAATACATCTGATCATTCACAGTGTTTGTTTTCAGGTGGGGTCACCATGTTGGTCTGAAGCAGCAGAACAAAGTTCGAATCCAGGGGAACCTTTAAGACCAACAAAGTTTAATTCTGGGTATGAGCTTTGCATTCACACATGCTTCTTCAGAGACATGTAATCTGAAGAAGTGTGCATGCACATGAAAGCTGATACTCAGTATTTTGTTTTACTCTGGGCTTTAGCGTTACCAACCTCCAGGTGGGGCCTGGACATCCCCTGGAATTACAACTGATCTCCAGACAGCTGAGATCAGTTCCCCTGGAGAAAACGGCTTCTCTGGAGGACGGACTGTTGGGATACTTTTTGAGTTAGTCAGCAGAGTGTTAAAGAGACTGAGTCCATGGTGTGTTTTAAAATATAAAAGTTTACTATAAACCTAACATGGGAAAAAAATACACAGGATATGAAAATAACAAAGAGCTAAAATGTCTACGTCCTTGCAGCTAAAACGGAAAGAGCTGGAATAGCGTCTTCTTCTCTAGTCAGAACAAAGAACACACAGAGGGGAAGAGAAGCCATAAAATGCTAATGCTTGACACCTTAGTTTCCAATCAGCGTAGCAAACTAGCTCCAAAGTTCCTGGGCACTCTATTGTCTAAACAGATTGGTTACAAACAAACATGTGACTTAACAAACATCATTAACCCAGTAAATACTGAAGTGCCACCAGCGTGTTCTAACTTGTAATACCCAACACGAACTCAGTGGCATTACACCTCAAACCCTTTCTTCATTTCCCCAAACCCTGCCCTCCCCCAGGCTCCACCCCTAAAACCTCCAGGAATTTTTCAACCTGGAGTTGGCAACCATAGTCGCAGAACAGGTAGGGTTTCCAGGTCCCCCGTGGCCACTGACAGAAGAAGGGGATGGGGTTGCCAGCTCCAGGCTGGGAAACTCCTGGAAATTTGGGGATGGTTGAGGAGGACAGGGACCTCAGCGGGGCACCATGCCACAGAGTCCCCCCTCCAAAGCATTTTCTCCAGGGGAACTGGTCTCTGTAGTCTGGAGATGAGCTGGAATTCCGGGGGACCCCAGGCCCCACCTGGAGGCTGGCATCCCAGAACCTCAGTGGGGCACAAGGCCACAGAGTCCCCCCTCCAAAGCAGCCATTTCCTCCAGGGGAACTGATCCCTGTAGTCTGCAGATAAGTTGTGATTCCGGGGGATCCCCAGGTCCCACCTGGAGGCTGGCACCCCTGCTTTATACCCTGCTCAGGTTGTTCCCATGATTGTATAATGATTTAATGTAAGATAATGTATATAAGCAATAATAAATTAAAAATGTGAAAAATAAAATAAAATAAAATAAAAATTTTAAAAACTAAAAAAAAAAAAGGTTGTTCCCCTCCCCAGGCTCCACCCGCCAAAATCTCCAGGAATCCCCCAGCCTGGAGTTGGCAACCCGCTAGGCTCCCGGGGCTGGCTCTTTTCGTCCCTTGCCGAGGGATCCGGGTCCGAATGTGCAACCGGTGCGGGAAGAAAGGCCCCCGGGGAGGAGGGCGGCAGGATTTGAACTGGGGACAGGGCGGGTTTTCGCGCAGCTGGGAGGAGCGGGCGGCGGCGGCACCACCGGGGCGGGCGGGAGCAGGAAGCTGGCCAGGCAGGCAGGCTGGTCGCCGGTCCGAGGAGGAAGGCAAGAGCGCGGAAGGCGGCCGGGCCATGGGCGAGACGGTCTTGCGCTCCCCGCTGCGCACCGCGCGCGGCCGCTTCCTGGTCTCGCTGCCGGAGGGAGGCCGGCTCCTGGTGGGCACCCCCGAGGCGGTGGAGCCGGGCAGCGCCGGTGAGTCCTTCCTTGCTTCCCCCCGCCGCCGCCTCTCAGCCACACGCGCGCCGGCTGCTCCGCGCACCGGGAGGACTTGTTGGGTTGCCAGCTCCCGCTCGGGAAACTCCCGGAGAGGGACCTCAGTGGGGCACGACGCCAGCCTCGGAGTCCTCCCCCGACCAGCCATTTTCTCCAGGGCGGGAGGGGGGGCTGGTCTTTGCAGTCTGGGGACCAGTCGTGATTCCGGGGGATCTCCGCCTGGCGATTGGCAACCAGCGTTCCCTCTAAGCGGAGTTAGTGTGAGGCGGCGGATAGTTTTTGAGCCTCCGGCTCACACGTTTTTTGTCTTAGCTCAGTAAGGAGGGCTCTAGACTTCTGCAGCAGCTCACCACTTTAATGCCGAGGAGGAAATCGGGCGAAGCCGGTCAAATGCAGCCCCTTGGCTTCGGGTGTGAAATTGACCAATAGTATCAGGGCAAAGGGGCGCAACATCCAGGCAGCTCTAGTGTGAAATCAGCCTAGGCTTTTTGCCCCAAAACTCCACACCTTAGCGGGAGCATCGTGGGCAGCCCTCCTTCACTGAGAGGCACAGCTTGCCAGCAATGTTCCCTCTAAGCTCTGGAGTCTTGTGAGCAAAAAATGTAGTGTGTGAGCTACTGGTATTAAAGTTGTGAGTTTAATAAGCAGAAGAAGTGATAAAAGTCTCTTATTATATGTTGTTGGGGGTAGTTGGGTGTTGTTTGTAGGTATGTCTGTAGTTTATAATGAAAAAAATAATAAAAGTGCACCCTTGGGTACTTAAAAAAAAATTAAAGTTCTGAGTGAGTGATTTGACTCCTGCATAAATTAGTTTGCTCTGGAGCCAGCCTTCCTTCCTGAGCTCAGACAAAAATGTGTGAGCCGGAGGCTAAAAAACAGTGAGCTAGCTCACACACTAACTCAGCTTAGAGGGAACAGCGCTTGCCAGTGCGCACACCACTGCTAACAGGCCATGGGGGACAGTGTTGTGTCTTTCCAGCCGAACTTTCTTTTTTTTAAAAGCAAGGGAATTATAAGGTGAGTTTTTAAATCAGCGCAGGAGAGGGTGAAGGGACTCTGCTGCAGGTGAGATAAAATTCAGCTTGTTTTGCTGTCAAGTGGCTTCTGGCGACCCTGTAAGGTTTTCAAGGCGAGAGACGGGCAGGGGTGGTTTGCCCCTGCCTGCCTCTGTACAGCAACCCTAGACTTCCTCGGTGGTAAAATCCTACTTTGTGAGCTACTGGCATTCAAGTGGTGAGCAAGCCATTTGGCTGCTGCACCAATTAGTTTGATCTGGAGCCGTCCTTCCTGAGCCAAGACAAAAAAAATATGTGTGAGCCGGAGGCTAAAAAACTGTGAACTCGCTCACACAGACTCAGCTTAGAGGGAACGCTGGCACTGGTCTCCCATACGAACCAGAACCCGCCCCGCTTAGCTTCTGAGATCTGACAAGATCCCATGAGCTGTTTATGGGCCGCCTGTGGGGAAATCTACAGTGTTCTGGGAACACAGTACGGCAATTTAAATAAATGACTGACTAAATAAAATTGAACTGAGTAATAAAACTTTGAACGCAGTTTTTAGGAAGTCTAATGGGAGACGAGGCACTCTGGCCCACCTTCCGACCTTTGAGGAGGTGCTGATGTTAAAGCACCATGGCCCAGGCTAGCCAGATCTCGTCAGATCTTGGAAGCTAAGCCGGGGTTGGACCTGGTGAGTCCTTGGAGGGGAGACCAGTGAGGAAGTCCACGGTCTCTGTGCAGAGGCGGGCAATGGCAAAAGCCACCTCTGCTCATCTCTTGCCTTGCGAACCAAGAGGGTCAAGCTAACACTGTATAATATATTATAAAAATACAAATGTTTATTAAGGTGTACACATGTTAAAACATATCATGATAAAAAGAGTCTACATTTCAGACTTTTGAAAGCTTTTCAAATACAAATATCCAAAATACACGTATAAAAGGTTTTTGCGTATATATATATATATATATATATATATAATAGGAAAAAGGCCCGCTGTGGAAATAAATAAAACGGCCTCTAGAGAGAGGCAAATCTTTGGTTTGGAGGGTGGAGTCTATGGCTTTGTACCTGTCCGGGGTCCCACGCCTCCTGAAACCTCACCCTCTCCAGGCTCCATCCCTCACATCTCCAGGAATTTCCCACCTGGAGTTGGCAACCCTCTCTCCTTCCCAGCCAATCATCAACCTACCTTTATCTCCCCCTCTCTCTTCAGCTTTCCACCCCCCACACACCTGCAGCCTCTCCCATGCTCTGAAACCCTGACTGCTACGTCACATTGGCTGTCATACGGGGGCCACCTCAGCAGCATATAAGGATACAGAGCCCACCATTTTCTCCAGGGGAACTGATCTCTGCCGTCTGGAAAGCAGTTGTAATTCTGAGTGATCTCCAGCCCTCACCTGGAGATTGGACACATTTTACCTCAGAACAGCAAAACTGTTTAGAATGTTAAGAGGCAAAAGCCAATCAAGTCGCATATGCAAACGACCTCTGTGTTCCGAGGCAGAAGCCAGTGGATAGGGAGACCCTCTGAATGACAGATCAGAGAGCGAACTGATTTTGGAGCGTGTGGAATGTTCTAGAGAAGTGCCACCACCATTCGGCTTTTATTTATAAGGGAGATAACCGGATGTTGTTTCCTTATATGTTTTTAGTTATGCTACTAGCTTATATGTTGGGCCATAAATATAGCCATGCCAATTCTTCAAATTATTCTGGTATCAGAGATTTCATTGGTCTGGATGTGGGTCACCTCCATCAAGGGTAATGATCATTGTGTGTATTTTATACATGTATACATGTGTGTCAGTGCAATACAGAGAATAATGACCACTGAGGAAGGCCCGAAGTGGGCACTCAATGAAATTGCTGAGCGGTTGGGTCGAACGGATAAAAGGAAGTACTTCTTCACCCAAAGAGTGATTAACACTTGGAATTCACTGCCACAGGAAGTGGTGGTGGCTATAAGCATGGACAGCTTCAAGAAGGAATTGGATAAGCATATGGAGCAGAGGTCCATCAGTGGCTATTAGCCACAAGTTATAGATAGGGACTCTGGGGCAAGTGATGCTCTGTCTTCTTGGTGCTTGGGGGGGGGGTCAACAGTGGGAGGGCTTCTAGTGTCCTGGCCCCACTGCTGGACCTCCTGATGGCACGTGGTGTTTTTGGCCACTGTGTGACACAGAGTGTTGGACTGGATGGGCCCTTGGCCTGATCCAACATTGGCGTCTCTTATGTTCTTATGAAGGGGCCGAAATGCGTTTGGTCCTAAGTTAAAAAGCGTTTACCCGTCAAGTGTATCTGTATTTGAAAAGCTTTTAAAAGTCTGAAATTTAGATACTTTCTTTAATCATAATATGTTTTAACATGTGTACACCTTAGTAAACATTTGTATTTTTATAATATATTATATCGTGTTAGCTTGACCCTCTTGGTCCGCAGATATATCTTGGGTTGATTCCCCCCACCCCTTCCTTTTTTCAGTTCATGTCTTGCCTTGACCTGGGTGGCCCAGGCTGTTACGACCTCATCAGATCTCAGAAGCTAAGCAGTGTGTTATATATTTTCCCATACCCACCTGGATGTAGACAAGCCTGTTTCTGCTAGGCTTGCCTTGTGCCTCAACTCCCTGCCAAGTGAAGAACAGGGTGTTTTTCCCTGGGTTCACACTTTGTCCCAATCCAGCCGCTTCCCGTACCGGCCTGGCTTTTCGCCAGCTTTCCTGGGATGGAAAAACTGGGCATAGACGATTCATATAGGCAAAGGTCGAGAGAGGGAGGCAGGCCATGAAGCCCGGGTGGTAATGATGTATTCAGATTTACTACAGTTATGGTTGCACTGCCTGTACCCAGCCGGTGACCGGTCCAAACTCGGGAAGAAGTTAATCTTGGTTAATATTTGCCCTGCCCTTTGCCAGTCGACAAGGTAAACGATCCTCCGCGGAGCCAGGATCGCTTCCTCAACTGGGTTAATCATTGAACGGGGACCGACGAGGCTCGGACTCGGACCTCCGTCAAAGGAACACGGGGTCAGAGTACAGTTGCCAACTCTGGGTTGGGAGATTCCTGGAGATTGGGGGGCGGGGCCTGGGGAGGGCGGTGATTGCGGAGATGAGGAATGGTGGTGGGTTATAATGCCACAGAGCCCATCCTCCAAAGCGGCCGTTTCCTCCAGGGGGAACTTATCTCTTGTCGCCCGGAGATCGCTTGCAATTCCGGAAGGTCTCCAGGACTCCTCTGGAGTTTGGTAAATCCACTTGGGTGTGATTTCCTGTCTTGTCAAGCTTACCTAACCTGAACGGCGAGTGGCTGGGCGGCCACTGAACTTAGAGGAGAAAAGCGGCCCCAGATCTTTTTCCCAGACGTCCTTCTGTATTTACCACAGACTCCTTTCCCTTCCCCTCCCCACAACAGACACCCTGTGAGGCAGGCGGGGCTGAGAGAGCTCTGACAGAAACTGCTCTTTTTCAAGAAGAAGAAGAAGAGATTGGATTTATACCCCACCCTTCACTACCCGAAGGAGTCTCAGAGCGGCTTACAATCTCCTTTCCCTTCCCCTCCCCACAACCACAGACACCCTGTGAGGTAGAAGAAGAAGAGATTGGATTTATACCCTGCCCTTCACTACCCAAAGGTGTCTCAGAGCGGCTGACAAACTCCTTTCCCTTCCCCTCCCCACAACAGACACCCTGTGAGGTAAAAGAAGAAGAGATTGGATTTATACCCCGCCCTTCACTACCCGAAGGAGTCTCAGAGCGGCTTACAATCTCCTTTCCCTCCCCCTCCCCACAACAGACACCCTGTGAGGCAGGTGGGCCTGAGAGAGTTCTTTTGAGAATTGCTGTTGAGAGAACTGCTTCTGAGAACTTGTGACTGACCCAAGGTCACACCAGCAGCTGCATGTGGAGGAGGGGGGGAATCAAACCTGGTTCTCCCAGATTAGAATCCACGCTCCTAACCACTACACCAAACTCGTTCTCATAAAAACAATACGCAAACTCTAAGGAGTCGCCTAGGGCTCCACTTTAATCATAAAAATAGTTTCAGAGTCTGCAGTAGAAGAGGTGGATTTGAGTCCAGGCGCACCTAAGAGACCAGCAAGATTTACGGGGTGTGAGCTTCCGAGAGTCAGAAGCTCCCTTTGTCAGAGACAGGTTGGAATGCTATAAGGACTCTGAGATCTCCGGTCTTGCTTTTCTGCTGCACACCAACCCAGCTACCCTCTGCAACTGTTTTTGTGATGAAAGTGGAGCCCTGGGCAACTTCCAGGAATTTGAGTACTCTTAGATTTGGACCTGGGTTGACCCGAAAGAAGCCATCGTCTCTGCACATTCTTGAGGCCGGTGCCCTTGTGGGGGTGCCAAGTATGGGGGAGGCTGGCATGGCCACCAGCCTGTGGCCCGACATTAACATCAGACGCTTGACTTGGTGGGCGCTGGGACTGGAAGTCTAAGGATGTGACACACACACACCCCTTCCTGAGAACTGGCACCACCTTCTCTGAGGCTCCCGGGACGTCTTCTCCTCCAGCAAAGAGTTCACCGATACCACAGCTGGTTATTCCAGTTGAGGCTACCTTCAGGCCAAAATCAGTTGCATATTGTGAGTCTGCGTGCAAGAGGATCTGAGAGGGAAAAGATTAAGAGAGGAGGAGGAGGAAGAGGAGATTGGATTTATACCCCGCCCTTCACTCAGAGTCTCAGAGCGGCCTACAAACTCCTTTCCCTTCCCCTCCCCACCACAGACACCCTGTGAGGTAGGTGGGGCTGAGAGAGCTCTGACAGAAACTGCTCTTTTTCAAGAACAGCTCTTGACAGAACTATAATATACAAATAACTTGATAACTTGATAGGAGGAGTCCACATAGTCATAACATATTCCAAACAGCCTTTGCAAAGACGCCCATTCTAGAAGAAGAGAAAAAGAAGAGATTGGATTTATACCCCGCCCTTCACTACCCAAAGGAGTCTCAGAGCGGCTTACAAACTCCTTTCCCTCCCCCTCCCCACAACAGACACCCTGTGAGGTAGGTGGGGCTGAGAGAACTCTTGAGAGGAACTGCTCTTTTTCGAGAACAGCTCTTATCAGAACTATGGCTTGCCCAAGGCCATCCAGCCAGGTGCAAGTGGAGGAGTGGGGAATCAAACCCGGTTCTCCCAGATTAGAGTCCGCGCACTTAACCACTGCGTTTCCTTCGACTTCTTCTGTTTGCCAGCTTTGTAAGTGGAACTGTGAAGAAAGGTACACAAAGTAATAGTAATATACTTTATTGTCATTGTACATAGTACAACGAAATTCAGGTGCAATCATTTCGTACAACTGGCAAACGAGGCACAGACACAGTATGTTAAAATGCTCTCTATTGAGCAGCGATAGGAGGACATCAATGTTTTCTCACTCAAATTATTTTTCTTTAAAAGTCTGAGAAAAAAAAGAGTCTGCTGGGCCTTCTTCACCAGAGCCATGGTGTTAGCGCTCCAGGTCAAGTTTTGCTCAATAGTCACTCCCAAAAACTTAAAAGTAGCCACCCTCTCCACTCGTTCTCCTCCAATAACCAGTGGCTGAAAGGCCTAGCCACAAAAAAAAATCTGTTTTTCATATGTGTTTTTGTGGCTAGGCATTTGTGTAAATCTCTTCACAGTTCCACTTACACAGCCGACAAACTGAAGAAGTCGAAGGAAACGGGTCTTCCAAATAGCTAGAATGGGCGTCTTTGCAAAGGCTGTTTGGAAAATGTTATGACTATGTGGACTCCTCCTTTCAACTTATCAAGTTACACTGAGTACATGGACTTTATGTCTTCTCTTCAAAGGGGGAAATATTGTATCTTATGCCTTATTATAGTTACAGCCAGGGCTATTTTTGGGCAGGAACGCACAGGAACGGAGTTCCGGCTGGCTCCCGAGTTGGCCACGCCCAGCAGGAACTCATTAGCATAATAGGCCACACCCAACAGCAGAAACTCATTAGGATTGGCTACATTAGGGGTGTGTGGCCTAACATGCAAAGGAGTTCCTGCTACAAAAAAAGCCCTGGGTTTTGACAACAAACAAGGTAAACAGAATAACAAGCAAAAGGCGGGTGTGGCTGGATGAGCACACTTCTGGTAACATGGGGGTGTGGCCTAATATGCCAATGAGCTGTGCCATCAGGGGTGTGGCCTAATATGCTAATGAGTTCCTGCTGTTGGGTGTGGCCTATTATGCTAATGAGTTCCTGCTGGGCTTTTTCTACAAAAAAAGCCCTGGTTACAGCATGCATTAATGTTGTTGTGACACCACCAACTTTATAATTGTTTAATATATTGTTTTGGCAATCTTTGATGGTGTTTTCTACTAGTGGAATTTGTATATTTGGGACTCCTGTGACACTAGTCTTTTCCCCTTGTCATTTGGATTTTCGGCTTTGGCCCTTGCTTGCCTTTTTATTTTATATTAGATTTGTATCCCGCCCTCCCCGCAGGCAGCCTCAGAGCAGGTTCCAACAGCAGGTTCCGCTGCCTCAACTAAAAGCCGGGCGGAAGAGCTCCGTCTTACAGGCCCTGCGGAATTGTAATAAATCCCACAGGGCCCTGATCTCATACGGGAGCTCATTCCACCAGGTGGGGGCAGGGCCTTCTGTTTCATCTTACATATCGGACCTCTCCTCTTCTCTCTCTTACCCAGGCTTGGAACTGTAGCAAATTAACCTTTTTTGAAGCGACGTGCTTCTATTTTTGCAAGTAAAAAAATCTTTCTCTTGTAATTTGTTTGAAACGCGGAGGATCGGGGATACTGCATAAAGCTCCTGTGCTTCCAAGAAAAATGATTTTATTTTGCATTTCACCCAATAAAATCTGGGGGCAAGATTTGCATTTTAAAAGCTCCAATTTGTTCATCTCCTCGGTCACTGGCGACCCATGTTCTTCTGGCTGGAGCGGTTATCCTCCAGGCTTGCTACACAGAGGTAAACTACCTCTGTTGGTCCTTTGCCTTAACCTGGATCGCCCAGGCTAGCCTGATCTCACCAGATCTCTGAAGCTACGCAGGGTCAGCCCTGGTTAATAGTTGGCTGGGAGACCAGCAAGGAGGTCCTGGGTTGCTATTGTAGGACAAGGGGAAAATGAATGTGATTTCTGATATCTCCTTTGACATATATTGACAGCTGTCACTGTGCCTGCATAAGAGTTTAATCATAGTATATTCTATTTTGGTATTTAGCCCAGATGGAAGAAATCTATAGTAGAACATATATATATTATAACTGTATTGTACTGTATATAGAAGCATAATTAGAGGCCACTGTGGATGGAATTAGGATGCAATAGAATGGAATGCTATTTGGAAAGTTATGTGGCGTACAGATTTTTTAGTGTTCTCAAAACAATGTATTTCCTTTGTAAGAAAAAGCATCTGGTACCGGGAAAGCTGCCAAGAGCTAAGTTTAAGGTGAATCACAGCCCTTCAGCTAGCTCTCCAAAAGCGAGGTGGAGGGAGGCTAGCTTTGCTGAGGCCAGAAAGGCGCTGAGGCCCCTAATGTTTCTAATTGTTCTAAAGTAAGATAAGCAAATGCAATCACTGACATACATGACCAGTATAAGGAGAGACCAATAGTATAGTTTAGAGTCAAATGACGCATCCATTTGGTGCCAATTAGAGATTCTTTAATGTGTAAATTATATGTGATGTCATCTGGGGTATAAGACCTTCTGCCTTTCCTGGTTATGGCAGGATACAGCTTGGCGTCTCTGGGGGCCAAAAGGTAGTCAGCCCTGTATCTCCTGTTTCATTGCAATAAACAGATTTATCTAACTCGTTGGACTCTGACTGCGTGTTTCCAATTTGGCCCCGGGAGCACACGGCCACAGATTTGTGCATCACTATGCAGAGGCAAAGAATGGCAAACCACATCTGAATTCTCTTGCCTTGAAAACCCCATGAGAGACTGCCGTAAGTTGGCTATGACTTGAATGGCACTTTCCATCACCATGTTTGCATGACAAAACTTTGGGGTGTTTAGTCTTGGTGAAAAAGTGTCAGGAGGCAGAAAGAACACTTTTGAGCCCCTTCTCCCCTGGCTGGGTTCAAAACATGGCTCCTGTTCCCAAATCGGATTGCTGAGCTGGACTTGAAGGCCTCTGGACCATCTTCTCTCCTTCCAGGTCCCGGTTTCTGCATTCCTGTCCAGGAAATGGTCGCCGTGAGGCTTGGAACAGCCAGGGAGGCAAAGGGGGACTCGTGTCCTGCCAGGGATGAAAACTCTTTCACAGGTGAGCGTGGGGCAGGCAAACAAACAGGTGGCTTACCTGTGACTCTTTGTCTTCAAGTTGTCACCTGTGCCTTCACACTGCGGTAGGCTTCATGCTTGCATAGACCCAAGATCCAGATGCTTCTAGAACCAGATGTGAAAATCTCCCTTCAGACACAGAGAGCACTTTCAGACACACTGAATAATGCACTTTCAATCCACTTTAGTGATTGTTTGTGAGTGGATCTTGCCTTTTCACACAGTAAAATCCACTTGTAAAGTGCATTAAAAGTATATTGGATGTACATTTTTAATGCACTTTCAGTTGACTTTCCATGCACTTTAGTGATTGATTGCAAGTGGATTTTGCCTTTTCGCACAGTAAAATCCACTTGTAAAGTGCATTAAAAGTAGATCGAAAGTGCATTCGATAATGCACTTTCAGTCCTCTTTCCATGCACTTTATTTATTTCTTTTATTTATTATTTTATTCAATTTATACCCCGCCCTCCCCGCTACGCGGGCTCAGGGCGACTTAGTGACTGTTTGCAAGTGTATTTTTCCTTTTCACACAGTAAAATCCACTTGGAAAGTACATTAAAAGTGGATTGAAACTGCATTCAAGTATGCACTTTCAATCCACTTTCCGTGCACTTTATAGTAGTGAGAATTTGCATATGGATTTTACCGTTTCACAAAGTAAAATCCAGTGGCAAAGTGCGTTGAAAGTGGGCTGAAAATGGATTATTCAGTGTTTGTGAAAGCGGCATTAGTCTCGGACGGTGCACACATTCTGAATCGTAGCTTTGCGCAGGCGCAAAGCCTATCAAGGGTGATGCACAGAGACCGTGGAGAAGTAACCGTGCTCTTCATTCAATACTTGCATGGTCTGTTGTTGGTCTATAGTTGTCAGTCCACTTTCAGTCCACTTCAGTGATTGATTGATTGATTGATTGATTGATTTGTTTGTTTATTTATTTCTTCACATTTATAGCCCGACCTTCCCAGAAGTGGGCTCAGGGTGGGTAACAACACTTCATTGATACAAAATATTAGTTAATACAATAAAATTAAAATTTAAAACATCATCATAAGTATTAAAGTGGTGGTCGCAGCTGATAACAATGAAATTTTCTGGTTGTGGGAGCAGGCCCGTAGCTATGGGGGGCATTTCGGGGCCTGGCCCCATGACTTCCTACGAAGCTCCCCCGACTTCCTTTCTGCCCCCGCATTCTGCCCAGACTCCCCCCTGACTCTCTGGTAAGATGCAGCGGCCACCATGAACTCCCTTGTGTTCCTGTGGCTGCCGTTTCTCCTCGCCTCCCCCCCGTGCCACACCTTTCTTCCCTGCACCGCACCGATCAAGTTAATTAAATTACATTTAATTGAATTGGTCAGTGCCCCCCGAGGAATTTAAATGCCCCCGACTTAGAAATTCCTGGCTACAGGCCTGTGTGGGAGGTTCCTGGCCATAGTGGTTAACAGAGTGGATTTTGCATTTTAAATTTTAGTTTTAATCTTTGCTCTTACTGTCTTATATTAAGGTTTGTAACCCGCCTAACAGTTCGAAAGCAAGAAATTGCAAGTAGATAAATAGGTCCCACTTCGGTGGGAAGGTAACAGCGTTCCGTGCGCATTGGTGTTTAGTCATGCCGGCCACACGACCACGGACAGCGCTGGCTCTTTGGCTTTGAAACAGAGATGAGCACCGCAACCCTAGAGTCGGATTCGACTGGCTTTCGAGCAAGGGAACCTTTGCCTTTACTGAACCCGCCCTCAGCCTGTTTGCGGGAAGGGCGGAATAGAAACGGAACCAAACAAACAAATAAATACAAATAAATTGCGCAGCCTCAAAAGCTGAATCAGTGAGCCATTTGTTTAGTTTATTTATTGAATTTTTACCCCACCCTCCCAGCCAAGGGCGGCTTACACAAATGCAGCATATAATTACAATAGTACATAAAATATAAATTAGATTAAAACAGTTCTAAAACCCTTTAAAGTGCTAGTAAACATTAATTTCATCATGACTGCTGTTATTCAGTTCTCTCGTCTCACGGCCGGATCCTCAGTCTTCTTTAATTCTCCTTCCGGCAGCTGGCTCAGGCTGTTGTTGGGGTTCCAAGGGGAAAACAGGGCTCTCTGACCTTGGCTATCAGCTCTTAATGGTAGTGGGGGCTCCAGAGCTCTGGTGGAAGAGCTCCGTTTTACAGGCCCTGCGGACCTGCAAGAGATCTCGTGGGGCCCTGATCTCCTCTGGGAGCTGGTTCCACCAGAGAGGAGCCCCCACCGAGAAAGCCCTGCCCCTGGTTACCGCCAGCCTGGCCTCCTTAAGACCCGGGAGGGCCAGTCGGTTCTGAGCCCCTGATCAGGAGCTCATTAGCATAACTCATTTGCATAACTCATTTGCATATGCCACACCCCCTGCCATCACCGGAAGTGTGTCAGAAGCCAACACCCATTGCTCAGTCTCCACTGGGCTGTTTTGGATCGCTAGCTATTGGGGGAGGGGGGAACCTGCAGGTCTGTCCTCGCAGAGGAGGGAGAGCTTGCGCCTGAATAAAACTTGGTCTTAAAGGAGCCACTGGACTATTTTGGGCCAGGGGGCTCTGCAACTTACCTGGCTGCTTCTTGCTCCGACTGAGGGCTGCTGGGAGCAGGGGGTGGGGCTTGCTGCCTGTGCCCGCCCCCTGGGCTCTTTACTGCCGGAGCTCCGCTCCTGTGTGCTCCTGCAGGAAATGACCTCTGCTTCTGGTCATGAGAAAGTACTTCAAGGAGCAGCTACAGTGGCGTTCGGCATAAGGTTGTTCAGGAAACTGCTGTGGATTCTTCGAATGTTGGATATATGTTATCTCTCGTCGAAATCTGTCATGTCATCTGGAGATCAGGTGGGCTGTCCGTGACTCCACCCATCACCTCCCGGCTAACCTCTCTAAGGTCTCTCCTCTTGTCTCTTCCCATCCGCAGTGTTTTTCGTCCAGAGAGAGAAGGGGGGACGGTGGAGCCTGGGATCTCTGGAGTTCACAGCCCCACCCGAGTCGGAGCTGGCCACCCGCTGGGTCACAGCCCTGCAGATCTGGATTTCTCACCACGGTCAGCTCCCGGCTGCCTGGGAGGGAGGAGGGCGGGGGGAGTATCGGAGCTGTGGAGAAGAGGGCGCTTGTAATTCTCCCTGGGGTGGGGGACCGCTGAGATTATTCAGTGATGAGAGAGAGGCTCTCTGCCTGCACTCAAGGACTCTCGCTGACGCTTCGGCGAATGCAGACCTGAGTCTAGGGTTGCCAACCTCCAGGAGTGGCCTGGAGATCTCATAAGGACAAAAGCGGAGCCCTGCTGGATCAGGCCAGCGATCTATCTAGTCCATCACCCCGTCTCACACATGCAGCCAGCCAGTTCCTCTGGAGGGCCAACGACAAGGCAGAGAGGCCGAGGCCTTCCCTTGAGGTTGCCTCCTGGCTCTGGGATTCAGAAGCTCAATGCCTCTGAACGTGGAGGTTCCCCTTGGCCATCATGGCTAGGAGCCATTGAGAGACTTCTCCTCCATCAATCCATCGAATCCCCTTTGAAAGCTGTTTATTCCTGTGGCCATCGCTACACCCTCTGGCAGCGAATTCCCTTTTTAATCACTCTGACCGATTTCACACAAGGGCTGCGCCGCGGTCGCACCTCCCTTTGCCCCGCTTCTATCGGTCAATTCCCCACTCGAAGCCGCGCGGCCGCATTCCGACCCGCGCCGCCGCCCGATTTTCCCTGCGGTTTCGTGATCCTGTTTTTTTTAAATCGGTCTCTGTGTAAGGTAGTATTTCCTTTTGTCCCTCCTGAACCTACTGCTCATCCGCTTCAGTGGGTGCCCTCAAGTTCTATCGTTTTGGGAGAGGCAGAAAAAGTTCTCTTTCTCAACTCTCCCCACCTTGTGCATCATTTATTTATTTATTTATTTGTTTGTTTTCACACTCCTATCCCGCCCTCCCCAGTGGGCTCAGGGCTGCTAACAGAGGCCAGATCATTAGTCTAGCCATAAATAAAAACATATAAAAACATATTTAAAAACATCAAAACATCAAGACTAAAGTGGTCTATCCAGTCACTAGTGTCCCAGATCCAAGATGGTATCCCCACGACTCGAGCTGGTATTCTCAGCGTACATATCCAGTGGCGACGGCCTTTCCGATGTAATTCCAAGTTCTTCCTGGGGCCCCGTCAATGCCACCATTCAGATGTCTTGACGGTGGTGGTGTAGTAGGGCGGCGGCTCCTACTCAAAAGCCTGGCGGAAGAGCTCCGTCTTGCAGGCCCTGCGGAACTGCTCAACGTCCCGCAGGGCCCGGATCTCCCTCGGGAGCTCATTCCACCATTTCCTAAGCCTCTCTCATGTCCCCCCACCCCACCCCCCGAGTCGTCTCTTTTCTAAATGGACTCTTCGGCCTTCCCTCTTTGGGAAGGGGCTCCAACCCCCTCGTCGTCTTGCTCGGCCTCCTCTGTACTTTCCCCAGCTCTGCAATGTCCTTCTGGAGAGACGGTGCCCAGAGCTGTACCCAGCATTCCAAATGAGGCCTCATCACAGATCCCTGGAGACCGGTCCCCCTAGAGAAAACGGCTGCTTTGGAGGGGGGGCCCCTACGGCACTATACTCTCCGAGGCCCCTCCCTTCCCCAAGCCACGCCCTCTCCAGGCTCCGCCCCCAAATCGCCAGGAATTTTCTAACCTGGAGCCGGCAACCCTTCATCCCTCTCTCTCTCTCTCCCAGGCATCACAAGGCCCAAGAGCCTTCTGGTCTTCATCAATCCGGCCGGGGGACGCAAGAAGGCCGTGGGCATCTACCAGGGGCAGGTGGCTTCGCTTTTCGCCCTGGCAGGGATCCATACTCATGTTATAGGTGAGCCCCTGTTCCTCCTCCCCTTCATTCCCACTGGCATGTTTACTTGTCCCTTCGCTGGGTCCTTCCTTTCCTAAAGCAATGACCCTCCTTCCCCTTTCTTCCCCCCCACCCAGAGACCAGCCGAACCAACGAGGCCCACGAGTACATCTTGCATCAAGACCTCTGCAACTTTGACGGGTAAGGAACCCCCGGGCCGGGGGTGCCCGCCTTGTGCCTCCCTAACCAGTTGGGTGTTGTGGCTAAGAGCGTGGACTCTAATCTGGGAGAACCGGGTTTGGTTCCCCACCAGTGTTCCCTCTAAGATGAGTCGGGTGTGAGCTAGCTCACAGTTTTTTTAGCCTCCGGCTCACACATTTTTGTCTCTGCTCAGGAAGGAGGGCTCCAGAGCAAACTAATTTATGCAGGGGGCAAATGGCTCGCTCACAACTTTACTGCCAGTAGCTCACAAAGTAGAATTTTTGCTCACAGGACTCCACAGCTTAGAGGGAGCGCTGTTCCCCACTCCTCCACATGCAGCTGCTGGTGTGACCTTGGGTCAGTCATAAGCAGTGTTCCCTCTAAGCTGAGTCAGTGTGAGCTAGATCACAGTTTTTAGTCTCTGGCTCACACATTTTTTCTCTTCGCTCAGGAAGGAGGGCTCCAGAGCAAACTAATTAACGCAGCAGCCAAATCGCTTGCTCACAACTTTAATGCCAGTAGCTCACAAAGTAGAACTTTTGCTCACAAGACCCCACAGCTTAGAGGGAGCATTGGTCACAAGTTCTCTCGGGGTTGTTCTCTCAGGAGCCGTTCTCGAGAGAGCTCTCTCAGCCCGACCTGCCTCACAGGGTGTCTGTTGTGGGGAGGGGGAGGGAAAGGAGTTTGTAAACCGCTCCGAGACTCTGAGTGAAGGGTGGTGGTATAAATCCAATCTCCTCCTCCCCCTCCTCCTCCCTCTTCTTCTTCACCACT
>NW_015171522.1:925968-939302 GCF_001447785.1 Gekko japonicus
GCCAGCTGTTTGGGGGGGGGGACGTGCAGATCTGTCCTCGCAGAGGAGAGCTCATACCTGAATAAAACTTGGTCTGAAAGGTGCCACTGGACTGTTTTGGATTGCTAGCTATGGGGGGGGGGGGCTTCTGCAACTTACCTGGCTGCTTCTTGCTCTGACTGAGGGCTGCTGGGAGCAGGGGGCGGGGCTTGTTGCATGTGCCTGCCCCCTGGGCTCTTTGTTGCCGGAGCTCCGCTCCTGTGCGCTCCCACAGGAAATGACCCCTGGTTTCCGTGGTCTGATGAGATTGGGCTATCCTGGATCTCACCCAGGTCAAGGCAAGAGAGGACCCGAGGCGGTTGGCCATGGCCTGCCCCTGCACAGCAGTCCCAGTCTTCCTTGGTGGCCTCCCATCTGAGTACGACTCTACTTAGCTTCCAAGCTCTTGACGAGATTGATTTAAAATGGGTTACTTTTTGTTCAGTGCCTACTTGTTAAATAGATCAAGGTGGGCAGCCGTGTCGGTCTGTCTGTAGCAGCAGAAAAGAGCGAGAGCTCAGTAGCGCTTTGAAGACTAACAAAAGTGGTGGCAGGGGAGGCGCTTTCGTGAGTCACGGCTCACTTCTGCAGAGATCTTCAGATATTTTGTGAGCCGTGACTCTCAAACGCTCCTCCCCTGCCGCAAATGTTGCTAGTCTTTCAGGTGCTCCTGGACTCTTGCCCTTTGGTGCCTGAAGAAGCGAGCCGTGGCTCACGAAAGCTCCTCCGCTGCCATCAATTCTGTTAGCCTTTCAGGTGCTCCTGGACTCTTGCTCTTTGGTATCTGAAGAAGTGAGCAGCGACTCACGAAAGCTCCTACCTTCCCACCAGTTTTCTTAGTCTTCCAGGTGCTCCTGGACTCTTGCTCTTTTCTGCTACTTGATAAATAATAACTGTCAGGGCTCTTTTTGTAGGAAAAGCCCAGCAGGAAATCATTAGCATAACAGGCCACACCCAACAGCAGAAACTCACTAGCATATTAGGCCACACCCCATGACAGCACAGCTCATTAGCACATTAGGCCGCACCCCCATGTTGCCAGAAGTGTGGTCATCCAGCCACACCCACCTTTTGCTTGTTATTCTGTTGACCTTGTTTGTTGTCAAATATTTGAACAAAGCTTGAGTCCAGTGGCACCTTTAGGACCAACGAAGTTTTATTCAAGGTATAGCCATGTGCATGCACACTTCTTCAGATCTCTCAAACTTTGTTCTGCTGCTTCAGTGCTTTCTTGGGCGGGGGGGGAGACTCTGGAGCACCTTGTCTTTATGGCTGCCAACCTCCAAGTGGGGCCTTCTGATCTCCCGGAATTACTGGCCTCCAGACCACAGAGCTCAGTTCCTCTAGAGCAGGGGTGTCAAACTCATTTGTTATGAGGGCCAGATCTGACATCAATGAGACCTTGTTGGGCCGGGGCCATGTGTGTTATAAGAGGTAAGGCCAGGTAGCGGAGACAGAAACCTTATAAAGGACACAAACACAAAGGGTTTTTTTTTTTACTTACAATAAAAACATGCTTAAAACATCAGCACTCTTGCAATATTTTGTTTGTTTAACAGTGTCTGATAACGGACACCTCTTGCTCTGAATTATCGCATCAAAATGTCTGTCCTGTTGCAATCTTTTTTTTTTTGAGTACCCATAAGGGACACTTTTATTATTTTTCATTTTATACACCAACAAACAAACATACAACATAACAAACATCCACTTACACACATAAAACATACAAAGAGATCAGTATATTTTCTTATAACTCTACTACCATATTTAAAGAATTTCTATAAGTTTGCTTAAGTTTCTGTATACTCTTATCTTTTTACCATAGTTTCTATTTAACTAAAAAAGATTAATAATACCAAAAATTTCATTACTTTAAGATAAGCATTTATATCGTACCAATCATACAGTTTCTTCCACATCTTTTGAAATGTTGGGTCTGTTGCCCCTCTATCCTGTTGCAATCTTGAGTATGCTGTTCAAGTGTGTATCTGTAAGCTGCAGACCTATGATGATGCAGCAGCAGCAGAAGACAGCCAGTTCCACCACGGGCCTGACAGAAGCCCTCCGGGGGCCTCATCCGGCCCCCGGGCCACATGTTTGACACCCCTGCCCAAGAGAAAGTGGCTACTTTGGAAGGCAGCCTCTATGGCATTATAACACCAGCTGAGGTCCCTCCCCAGCCTCCACTTTGCAAGTTCTGTGAACTGAGGCAGATCATGAGAGGGAAGGCAGGAAAGGCTGCCTCAGTGCTTAATTCTCGTGGCCCTTTCTTAACACGCCCAGGGAAATGCCGATCACCACTTTGGGGTCAGGAAGCCATTGTTCTCCAGGCCAGTTTGGCCGGGGATCCTGGAGGTCTTTTGCCATCTTCTGGGCATGGAGCAGGGGTCACTGGGTGTGTGTGGAGGGGGAAGGTATTTGTGAATTCCCTGCATTGTGCAGGGGGTTGGACTAGATGACCCTGGAGGTCCCTCCCGACTCTGATTCTAAATCTCCGGAGATTTCCCAGCCCAGAGCTGACAACCCTCCTTGTCTGACATTCCTACCCCAGGCTCTACGGACTGCGTCTGCTTCGCGACAGTGGGAATCAACGATCCCGTCACCTCTGCCCTGCACATCATTATAGGTACCCTTTGGCTTTTTCTTGTGCCTCCAGGCAGGGACAGGCTCAGCAGACCTTCAGGTGGGGCAGCGGTCAGGCCCTGGGGTTTCTGGCGGGGCTCGCTGTCACAGAGCCCCCCGACCACCATACACTGCCACGGCACAGGTGCTTTATAACTGCAGCACTCCTGGTAGGAACTGTGGTGGTGCAAAATACGCACCCAGTACCATCAGGGAGAATCTGGGGAGAAGGACGAAGCTGAGAAGAAGCCCCCTCCCCACAACAGACACCCTGTGAGGGAGGTGGGGCTGAAAGAGCTCTTGGCTGAAATGGTTCTTTTTCAAGAACAGCTCTGACAGAACTACGGCTTGCCCGAGGTCATCCAGCAGCTGCAAGTGGAGGAGTGGGGAATCAAACCTGTTTCTCCCGGATTCGAGTCCTCGCACTTAACCACTACACCAAACTGACTCAAAATGGGAAACAAAAAGTGTCTGATGTCAAAGAAGAAGCAAGTCAGGTTAAAATGGTACCGCACATTACAGGAAGCAATACGTTTTCTTTGCCTTTAATTAAAAACAACAACAACCCTGACTAAAGCGACAGATGTTTAGGGCATATCTCTTTTCCAGTGGGGTAGCAGTGTCAGCTCTTCCAGACAGACCCTTCCACAGTAATTAATAATTATCATATGGCAGTGCGTGTAGTGTAGCCAGGAGATCCTATTGTCTGGCAGCCAGAAGGTCTTGCTCTTTTAGCATTACACTCCACTATGTGGCGAGCTAGACTTGTTTTTAAGGCAAGAGACATTTCAGAGAGGTGCGTGCTTGCCTACCTCTGCATAATGCCCCTGGTATTCCTTGGAGGTCGCCCGTCCAAATCCCTGCTTAGCTTCCGAGATCTAATGAGATCGGGCTAGCCTGGGCTATCCAGGTCAGGGCGACTCTTCTACAGACCATTCACGGAGGGGCTGTGTCTCAGTGGAAGAAGAGCCTCTGCTGGGCATGCAGAAGTCCCCAGGTTCCATCCCTGGCATCTCCTGTTAAAAAAGGACCACTTAGTAGATGATGTGAAAGGCCTCTGCCTGAGACCCTGGAGAGCAGCTGCCAGTCTGAGTAGACAAGACTGAACTTGAGGGACCAAGAGGGTCTGATTCAGTGTAAGGCAACTAGATATGTTCAAAGCACATAGTCAGTGAGAAGGGCACAGAGGCAGGTGGGGTGAACGTACATGAAGCTGCCTTCTACTGAATCAGATCCTTGGTCCATCAAGGTCAGTATTGTCTACTCCAGGGTCTCAGGTCAAGGTCTTTCCCATCACCTCCTGCCTGGTCCTTTCAACTGGAGATGCCGGGGATTGAACCTGGGACCTTCTGCATGCCAAGCAGAGGCTCTGCCACTGAGCCAGGGTCTCAGGTCCAGGTCTTTCTCATCCCCTCCTGCCTGGTCCTTTTGACTGGAGATGCCGGGGATTGAACCTGGGACTGTCTGCATGCCAAGCAGAGGCTCTGCCCCTGAGCCAGGGTCTCAGGTCAAGAGGTCTTTCTCATCACCTCCTGCCTGGTCCTTTCAACTGGAGGTGCTGGGGATTGAAACTGGGACCTTCTGCATGCCAAGCAGAGGCTCTGCCACTGAGCCAGGGTCTCAGGTCAAGGTCTTTCTCATCACCTCCTGCCTGGTCCTTTTGACAGGAGATGCCGGGGATTGAACCTGGGACCTTCTGCATGCCAAGTGGAGGCTCTGCCACTGAGCCACAGCCCCTCCCCTAAATTTAGAGATTTAGGTGGGCTGGAAGGAAGGGATGGGGGGGGTCCTGCTTGCGGTTAGAGGAGGAGAGGAGGTCCCCCAGGCGCTCTCTGACCGGGATCTCCCCAGACCTGGAACCGGCCCTGTCTCCAGGGGCATTCTGGGGATCCAGATCTTGAGGGCTCAAGGCGTCCACACGTTTGCTTTGGAGCCGTCTTTCCTGAGCTGAGATAAAAATGTGTGAGCCAGAGGCTTAAAAACTGTGAGCTAGCTCACACTAACTCAGCTTAGAGGGAACACTGGTGGGGGTTACCCCCATTTGGGGGGGCAATCTGCTGCTGGCCAGCTGGGTAGAGGGGGAAACCCCACTCAGAACAGCCCCCTCCCACACTGGCATCGCCAGTGCAACTATGTCACTTGGAAGTGAAATCATTGCATTGCTGATGCTGGGGGATGAAGCTCTACTTTTTGGGCAAACTCTATGGTTTTGAGGGCAAAAAGTCATAGAGTTTTGCCCAAAAGCTAGTGTCCCCCCCCCCCGATGTCTGCAATGTGATGACGTTCACTTCCAGGCGATGTAATCACAGCGCATGCGCTTTGTACGCACGGCGGAAGATCCCGACAAGGACCAGGGAGCAGTGCTCCCTCTAAGCTGCGGAGTCTTGTGAGCAAAAATCCTACTTGGTGAGCCACTGGGCATTCAAATTGTGAGCGAGCAATTTGGCTACTGCATAAATGAGTTTGCTCTGCAGCCCTCCTTCCTGAGCGAGGACAAAAAAACCTGTGAGCCGGAGGCTAAAAAACTGTGAGCTAGCTCACACTAACTCAGCCTAGAGGGAACACTGACCGGGAGCCCCCCGCTGGATCGGAGGTAGGACCTGGCAATGCTGGTTGGAAGAGACAGAAAGCTTCTGCTGTGCTCCCATTCTCCCAGAAGAAGGGGACTATAGAGTCTCCTTTTATGCTGAAGTCCTGTTTGCTTTTCCCCTGGCAGAAAGGGTTGCGGGGGAGAGAATGGCCCTGCATTTGGGCAGCTCTCTTCTTGGTCTTTGCCTCCTGAGCGACTCTCCTCCCTCTTCCAGTTTGGAAGAGCCAGTTTGGTGTAGTGGTTAAACGCGTGGACTCTAATCCGGGAGAACCGGGTTTGATTCCCCACTCCTCCACTTGCACCTGCTGGATGACCTTGGGCAAGCCGTAGTTCTGATAAGAGCTCTTCTTGAAAAAAGAGCAGATTCTGCCAGAGCTCTCTCAGCCCCACCTGCCTCCCAGGGTGTCTGTCGTGGGGAGGGGAAGGGAGAGGAGTTTGTAAGCCGCTCTGAGACTCCTTCGGGTAGTGAAGGGCGGGGTATAAATCCCATCTCCTCTTCTTCTTTTCCCTCACAGGGTGTCTGTTGTGGGGAGGGGGAGGGAAAGGAGTTAGTAAGCCGCTCTGAGACTCCTTTGGGTAGTGAAGGGCAGGGTATAAATCCAATCTCATCTTCTTCTTCCCAGGGGACAGCCAGCCCCTGGACGTCTGCAGCATTCGCCACAATGGGAAGCTGCTCCGCTACTCCGTCTCTCTGGCGGGCTACGGATTTTACGGCGACGTGGTGAGCGCCAGCGAAAAGCACCGTTGGATGGGGCCGGTGCGCTACACCTATGCAGGTATGCTGGGGGTGGGGGGAGGAGGAAACCGTTGGGATAAACAACGTTAAAGGAGCTGGGATGCTCAGCTGGGGCAGGGTGTGGAATAAAGATGTGGGCTAGCTGGCCAAAATCCCCCGTGCCTGTCTTGAGAGGGGCATCCACCTTGGCCCAGAAGACTGTGGCGGACTTCAGGGTGGACCTGTCTGCCTTCTAACCATTGTCCCCTCTAAGCTGAGTTAGTGTGAGCTAGCTCACAGTTTTCTAGCCTCCGGCTCACACATCTTTGTCTTAGCTCAGGAGGGATGGGCTCCAGAGCAAACCCATTTATGCAGCAGCCAAATAGCTTGCCCACAACTTTAATGCCAGTAGCTCACCAAGTAGAATTTTGGCTCACAAGACTCCACAGCTTAGAGGGCACATTGCTTCTAACCCATGGCATAACGAACAGATCTGTAGTCAAAACACGCTAAGCACATGCAACAATAATTATATAGCAACCAAAGTCATTAGTAATGCCGAACTCATGTATATTATAATGGAGTTATCAATGTTATAAAGAGCAATTATCAAAAAGTGGGTGGTGACAGAACTCAAACCCACAATGAGTCATAGCACAATGAGTCCAGAGCAGCAGACATCCTTCATTAACAAAACAAAGAATTGCTTATATAAATTTTACAAGTCCTTGAATCAAAGTCCAAACGTCTATATATTGTGGCTTCTAGAAAAAGATCCGTCCCATTCGACAAGCCACAATATATAGACGTTTGGACTCTGATTCAAGGACTTGTAAAATTTATATAAGCAATTCTTTGCTTTCGTGTGCTCGCTCTGTTAATGAAGGAAGTCTGCCGCTCTGGAGATGTGCTGTGTCTTATTGTGGGTTTGAGTTTTGTTACCACCCACTTTTTAATAATTGCTCTTTATAACATTGATAATTCCATTATAATATATATGAGTTCGGCATTATTATTGACTTTGGTTTCCATATAATTATTGTTGCATGTACTTAGTGTGTTTTGACTACAGATTTGTTCGTTATTCCGCAGGTTGCTTTTCTGTAGCTTCTCTCCCCTCTCGCCTTCTAATCTGGGCACGTCGTCTAACCCTTGGGTTGAAAACATGCATGGCCGTGTTTAGGAAGGGCATTGCTATGTGCTGTGCAACCTTTAGGGACCAATCTCTGCGATCACCCAAAGCAGCAAGGGCCGGAGTATCATAAATGCCTTGTATCCAAGACTACAGGGAGCCCCATAGGTTTCTACCCTTTGGGGTCAAGGTGGGATATAAATATTTTAGGGGCTGCGGTCTATACTTCTCTGCATAGCTTGCTGAAACTAGGATCCTACTGTGGAACTTTTGCATCATTGAATATTTTATGTTAAGATTCAGGCTTCGCTGCAGTTCTGTTTTTAGACTTCTGGTCGGTCCTGCAACCCTAAGCTTATCACATTGCTTATTGGATGTCCCGTCCATCAATTGTATCGACTCACTCAGTGCCGTCTGCCTTGAGTCCAAGTGAGAAAGGCGGACTATAGATAACGTCAATAAAGAAATATTGCCCTGAGCTGGATACCCCAGGCCAGCCTGATCTCATCAGATCTCGGAAGCTAAGCAGGGCCGACCCTGGCGAGTACTTGGAAGGGCGGCCTCCAAGGAATACCAGGGCTGGGACGCAGAGGCAGGTAATACCAAAGCCACCTCTCCGAAACATCCTTGCACCACTAGGGGTCGCCAGATGTCAACCATTACTTGCAGGCACACACACACACATACACACACAAACACAAAAAATATTTTAAGAAAAATTCTCACATTACCTTCAGATCTTTGAAAATCAAAGCTCAAAACCCTGTGAGATCTCAAATGGCGAATTCAGAACAATTGGGCAAACCAAACCCACTTTTGACGTGTTGTCTTCCTCCCCCCTCTTTCCTTCCAAAAATCAAATTGCAGAATAGGGTTGCCAGAGGCAGTCAACCTCTGAATCCCAGAGCCAAGAGGCAACATCGGGGGAAGGCCTCAGCCTCTCTGCCCTGTTGTTGGCCCTCCAGAGGACCTGGCTGGCCCCTGTGTGAGATAGGATGCTGGACTAGACAGACCCCTGGTCTGATCCAGCAGGGCTCTTCTGACGTACTTACGGAGGCTTTGGCCTCTGTGCCCTGTTGTTGGCCCTCCAGAGGACCTGGCTGGCCCCTGTGTGAGATAGGATGCTGGACTAGACAGACCCCTGGTCTGATCCAGCAGGGCTCTTCTGACGTACTTACGGAGGCTTTGGCCTCTGTGCCCTGTTGTTGGCCCTCCAGAGGACCTGGCTGGCCCCTGTGTGAGATAGGATGCTGGACTAGACAGACCCCTGGTCTGATCCAGCAGGGCTCTTCTGACGTACTTACGGAGGCTTTGGCCTCTGTGCCCTGTTGTTGGCCCTCCAGAGGACCTGGCTGGCCCCTGTGTGAGATAGGATGCTGGACTAGACAGACCCCTGGTCTGATCCAGCAGGGCTCTTCTGACGTACTTACGGAGGCTTTGGCCTCTGTGCCCTGTTGTTGGCCCTCCAGAGGACCTGGCTGGCCCCTGTGTGGGCCGGGATGCTGGACTGAGTGGACCCTTACTGGTCTGATCCAGCAGGGCTCTTCTGATGTCCTTCTCAAGGGAAGGCCTCGGTCCGTATGCCCTGTTGTTGGCCACGCAGAGGAACTGGCTGGCCCCTGTGTAAAGCAGGATGCTGGACTAGATGGACCCTCAGTGGTCTGACCCAACAGGGCTCTTCTGATGTTCTCCAATCTTTCCTCCAGGCGCGAAGGCTGTGCTGAGCAATCGTAGCTATGAAGGCACCGTGGAATTCCAAGTGGCAGGGCTGGAGGAGGCCAATCCGCGGGACCAGACGCGCTGTCGGTCAGGGTACGTGGAGGGCGTAAGAAGGATCCACCCCATAGCTTGTTGCGAGGACTGAGACGGTGTAATTAAGTCACAAAGAATGCCCTACAAAACCGTCATTTTAATTATCATGATGCAGCAGCACATTCAAAGCAACAACAACCTCAACTAGCTAGAGACCTGGTGTAGGGCAGTGCCTAGGGGGCCTAGGATGCTGGGGACCCAGGTTCAAATCCCGACTCTGCCACAGAGTTTTCTGGGTGGCCTTGGGCTGATCACTGACTCTCAGCCTAGTTTGCCTCACAATGTTGTTTTGAGGATAAAGATGAAGAAGGGTGGAAATAGGATGTACTAAAATAAATACCCGCAATGGTCACTGGGCGACCTTGAGCCAGTCACTCTCTCGGCCTAGTCTACCTCACGGGGTTATTGTGACGGGGTTGTCCTGACAGTCTTAGGGGTTCCTCAGTGGAACAGGCTTCCTCAGGAGGTGGCGGGCTCTCTCCTTCTTTGGACGTTTTCAGACAGAGGCTAGATGGCCATCGGACAGCAATGCTGATTGTGTGAACTTAGGCAGATTGTGAGAAGGGAGGGCAGGAAGGGTTGCCTCAGCGCTTAGCTCTTTCTCACACGCCCAGGGAAAGGCTGATCACCACTTTGAGGTCAGGAAGCCATTTTTCTCCAGAACAGTTTGGCCGACGATCCTGGTTGTTGTTGTTTTTTTTGCCATCTTCTGGGCATGGAGCAGGGGTCACTGGAGGTGTGGAGGGGGGGAGGTATTTGTGAATTTCCTGCATTGTGCAGGGGGTTGGACTAGATGACCCCGGAGGTCCCCTCCAATTCTATCATTCTATGACAGGGGTGGCCAAACTATGGCTTGGAGCCGCATGTGGCTCTTTTAGACGTATTGTGCGGCTCCCGGCAGGGCGGCTGGGGAAGCGAAGGGGAGGGCATGCTTCCCCGATTGGTCTTCCCTTCCCCAGCCAGTGTTCCCCTCCCTGGGGTAGGCTTGAGGTTGGGGGGGAGCAGGGAAAGAAGGCCACTTTAAATGCGTTCTCAAAGCACACACACACCCCGGGCCGGCTTGGAGAAAGCATTTGTCTCTTTAAATATCATTATCCGTTTTTACCCCTTTTGTTTTTACTTCCGGCAGTCTTATATTTAATGTTAATGTGAATAAAAGCAAATTTGCATCTTTTCCAATAAAAACATGCGTGCAATATTTGTTTATGTCTTGCGGCTCTCAGGCATCGGATGTTTCTTCTCTGTGGCTCTTACCTTTAGCAAGTTTGGCCACCCCTGTTCTATGGTAAAGCTGATGAAGGGTGAAACTAAAGGGTGAAGATAAAATGCACGAAAATAAATAAATACCTCCAGCAACCGGCACCATGGAAGCTGGCTGGGTGACCTTGGGCCAGTCCCGCACTCTCCGCCTGACCTACCTCACAGGGTTGTTGTGAGGATAAAAAGGAGGAGAAGAGAAGGACGTAAACCACGTTGGGTCACCACTGGGGAGAAAAGTGGTGTAGTGGTTTGGTGTAGTTTGGTGTAGTGGTTAAGTGCGCGGACTCTAATCTGGGAGAACCGGGTTTGATTCCCCACTCCTCCACTTGCACCTGGCTGAATGACCTTGGGCAAGCCATCGTTTTGTCAGAGCTGTTCTTGAAAAAGAGCAGTTTCTGTCAGAGCTCTCTCAGCCCCACCTAACGCACAGGGGTGTCTGTTGTGGGGAGGGGAAGGGAAAGGAGTTTGTGAGCCGCTCTGAGACTCCCTTGGATAGTGAAGGGCGGGGAATAAATCCAATCTCTTCTTCTTCTTCTTGATCAAGTAAATTTTGGGTTGTTTTTTTTTTAAAAAGACATGACGGCCAGGAACGTGGATAGGGAGATTATCCTAACTACCTTCCCCCCTCTTTCCAGGTGCCTGGTCTGTTCGGAGTCTACCCAACACCTCTTGGCTGGAAGTGAAGAAGAGAAGCTCTCGGAGTCGGAGGGATGCGCAGGTGAGGGGGTGCGGAGCACTGGGACTGGCGTTCCCGTGCCGTTCAGTTACTGACGGGGCTCGGATCTGGTTCCGCTCCAAGAGAGGCCAGCCGGATACATAACCGTCAGCAATGCAACCGTTTCACTCCATGCAGCATCCCACAACCGGGGACGGAACGTCCGCTGTAACCAGTGGGCGATTGGGGGTGACGTGACAGAGGTTTACAAAATCATGCATGGGACAGAGAAGGGAGAAAGAAGTACTTTTCTTACAATACAAGAATGTGCGGGCCCTTGATGAAATTAATGAGCAGTAAGCTTAGAACAGATTGAAGGAAGTCCTTCTTCACCCAAGGAGTGATGAACATGTGGAACTCGCTGCCACAGGAAGTGGTGGCGGCTACAAGCATAGACAGCACCAAGAGGGGATTGGATAAACATATGGAGCAGAGGTCCCTCAGTGGCTATTAGCCACAAGATATAGATGGGGCAGTGTGACGGCATGCGCAGAACGTCTGAATAATAATGATATCAGGATGCTGTATCTGAGCTATATACAGTGGCTTTTATTTACAGTTCTTTACACAGTTCTTTCCACCATGCGGTATCCCAGGTTCATAGAACTGACCGACAAGGTGCTTCGCAATACACTCTTCCACTGGTGTGGAACACTTGCCTCTGGACTACATTACATATATACAGTACTTGCACCAATCAGAGTCATTTTGCCAACTCATGGTGACATAGTTAATTAGCTGATGCAACCTAGTGCAACTTGCATCTGGTGACCCTGTCACATGACAGTCTTACCTGTCACCCAGATCAGTTTAATCTGACATGTGTGCATCATTGGCTGTCATCTTGCATACATATAATACAATATGCCAACACGCCTCCCAAGATACAGCCTATACAAATGATAGTTTACTTTTTAACACTTTAAATCTATTTACAGGTACACACTTTGTAAATAAATCAGCCAGGTTATCCTCAGAATTACAGTACTGAATGTTAATAAAATTTGTACACACAGCAACCCTTACATTCTGATACCTGATTGTGATGTGTTTACTTCTGGTTTTTACCCCTTGATTTTTAGCCAACTGAGCAGCTGCCAAGCTGTCACAAAAAACCTTGATAGGTAAATCACACTTTATGCAAAAGTCTTTTAATAATTGGTGAAACCATTCCAACTGAATAATCACATCACTGGCCTGATCCAACATGGCTTCTCTGATGTTCACTCCTGTACTAGAAACATGTATGTATAATAATAATCTAATTATATTCATGAATTGCGTGCAAGTGCACAGGCTTTAAAACTCGGAGGTCTGTTGCTTTAAAGCAGTATTCTGGCCTTCACTTTTTTATTAAATCTCTCCGAAAAGTATCATTTCAGAGGGTAGCCAGGTTGGCCTACGGTAGAACATCTAGGTTCGAGTCCAGCAGCACCTTAGAAACCAACGAGATTTTCGGGGTATAAACTTTCAAGAGTGAAAGTTCGGACAAAGCTTTGATGACGGGAGTTTTGACGCTTGACAGCTTTTATTCTCGCAAATCTCATTGGTTTCTAAAGTGCTACTGGACTCTAATCTAGACGTTGTAGAGCACCTTAGACTGTTCAAAGGACTGATGGATCAGGAATGGTGACCCTAGAGCTCTTGATCTCCGTTCCTTTCTGAGAACTTTAAAGCATGTAGCCCCTCTTCATGATCTCATGTATCCGCAAGCACGAAGGCAACCAATGAGAGGAGCTCGCAGTGCTTGTTTTTCCAGGGGTCATTTCGTAGAAAAAGAGGTGCAGGAGCTTATTAGCATAACTCATTAGCATAACTTATTTGCATATGCCACCACCCCCCTGACGTCACTGGAAGTGTCAGAAGGCAACACCCACCGTTCAGGCTCCACTGGACTGTTTTGGATTGCTAGCTATTGGGGGGGGACGGGACGTGCAGATCTGTCCTGGCAGAGGAGGGAGAGCTTGTGCCTGAACAAAACTTGGTCTTAAAGGTGCTACTGGACTGTCTTGGACCGGGGGGCTGGGGGGAGGGCTCTGCAGCTTACCTGGCTGCTTCTTGCTCTGACTGAGGGCTGCTGGGAGCAGGGGGTGGGGCTTGTTGCATGTGCCCGCCCCCTGGGCTCTTTACTGCCGGAGCTCTGCTCCTGTGCGCTCCTGCAGGAAATGACCCCTGTTTTTTTCTCTGAGCAAGGGGAGAGGGATTGCTCCTTGGTGTTGAACAAAAGGGAAAAGTCCAAGATATAAGAATCCTGATACTAACGCATGGAGTCTGAAGCATCAAGCATCTCCCAGGAAAGAAAGGCAATAACTCACAAAGAGGCAAGGACTGCTTAAAGGAGCCGCATGCATTATTTGGAATCCAACAGGCTGAGCACGATTGCATTACATTGCAAGCTATGAAATTTGGCTAGGATTACTTGAAGGAGCCGCATGCAACATTTGGAACCCAGTACGTGTGTATTGTT
>NW_015171522.1:940339-945694 GCF_001447785.1 Gekko japonicus
GTCAGAGCTGTTCTTGAAAAAAGAGCAGTTTCTGTCAAGAGTTCTTTCAGCCCCACCTACCTCACAGGGTGTCTGTTCTGGGGAGGGGAAGGAGTTTGTCAGCCGCTCTGACACTCCCTTGGGTAGTGAAGGGTGGGGTATAAATCCAATCTCCTCTTCTTCTTCTTTTACCTCACAGGGTGTCTGTTCTGGGGAGGGGAAGGAGTTTGTCAGCCGCTCTGACACTCCCTTGGGTAGTGAAGGGGGGGGTATAAATCCAATCTCCTCTTCTTCTTTTACCTCACAGGGTGTCTGTGGTGGGGAGGGGAAGGGAAAGGAGTTTGTCAGCCACTCTGAGACTCCTTTGGGCCACCTTCAAAAATGCCCTTGAATGCCTTGAGAGCCAATTTGGTGTAGTGGTTAGGAGCGCGGACTCTAATCTGGGAGAACCAGGTTTGATTCCCTACTCCACCACATGCAGCTGCTGGTGTGACCTTGGGTCAGTTACAAGTTCTTTCAGAGCTGTTCTCTTAAGAGCAATCCTCAAAAGAGCTCTCTCAGCCCCACCTACCTCACAGGGGAGGGGAGGGGAAAGAACATTGTAAACCATTCTGAGACTTCTTTGGGTAGTGAAGGGCAGGGTATAAATCCAATCTCCTCCTCCTCCTCTTTTACCTCACAGGTTGTCTGTTGTGGGGAGGGGAAGGGAAAGGAGTCTGTAAGCCGCTCTGAGACTCCTCTGGGTAGTGAAGGGTGGGGTATAAATCCAATCTCCTCCTCCTCTTTCAAAAGTTTGACTCTCAAAAGCTTGCACGTGTATGTATGTGCGCATGTGGGTGTGTGAAGCGCCATCAAGTTGATTCCGCCTTACGGTGACCCTATGAATCAATGACCTCCAAAACATCCTATCCTTAGCAGCCTTGCCTGGGCCTTGCAAACTGAGTCAAATCCATTTCCTGTTGGGTCTTCCTCTTTTTCTGCTGTCTTCCACTTTTCCTAGTATTATTGTCTTTTCCGGTGACTGTGGTCTTCTTCTAATCTGGCCAAAGTAGGATAGCCTCAGTTTAGTCATTTTAGCTTCTAGGAAGAGTTCAGGTGTGACTTGATCTTGAACCCACTTATCAGTCTTTTTGGGAGGTCCATGGTATCCATAAAAGAAGATGAGATTGGATTTATACCTTGCCCTTCACTCAGAGTGGCTTGCAAACTCCTTTCCCTTCCCCTCCCCACAACAGACACCCTGTGAGGGAGGTGGGGCTGAGAGAGCTCTGACAGAAACGGCTTTGTCAAGGACAGCTCTGGCAGAACTATGGCTTGCCCAAGGTCATCCAGCAGCTGCAAGTGGAGGAGTGGGGAATCAAACCCAGTTCTCCCAGATCAGAGTCCACGCACTTAACCACTACACCAAACTGGCTGTCACACCAAACTCTCCTCCATCACATTTCAAAGGAATCTCCTTTCTTCTTGTCGGTTTTCTTCGTTGTCCAACTTTCACACCAAAACGTGGCTTCCAGTGGAGTACCGAGTCAGGTTCAAGGTCTTGGTGATGACCTTTAAGGCCCTGAGTGGTCTGGGACCAACGTTTCTGTGGGACCAACGCCTCCGCTATGTGCCCGGGAGAGCTTTGCACTCCACTGATAACAACTTGCCGGAGATCCCTGGCCCTAGGAATGTCCGGCTGTCCCTGGTCAGGGCCTTTTCGGTCCTGGCCCCAACCTGGTAGAACTCTCTGCCAAAAGACACCAGGGCCCTGTGGAACCTAGTGCCATTCCGCAGGGCCCGTAAGGCAGAGATGTTCCACCAGGCTTTTGGTTGAGGTCAGCAACGGTCGGTTGCATTGGCTGGCACCCTTCTCTCCTCTCCCCCACCCCCCCGGCTTTATATTTCAAGTTCGCTCTCCGCCCCCTTCCCATTAAATGGCCGCGCAGTCCAGAGTTGGAATAGAAATGTGTTAAGTCGCCACCTTGGATCTTTTTACTTTGGTTTTAGTTCTTATCAAACTGCATATGGGAATTTTTTTAAAAATGCATCTTTGTTTTATGGCACCGTGCCCCTTGTACATCGCCCAGAGCCCGATAGGGCGATTAATAAATCAAAATAATAATTAAAAAATAATAATACTAATAACAACAATGGGGAATACTATAGTATGAATTAGCTTGATCTTGGTTGCCAGTGATGTGTTCTTACGCTTGAGAATCTTTTCTAGCTCCTTCCGAGCCGCCCTTCTCAGTCTCAAGCAGTGTTCCCTCTAAGCTGGGTTAGTGTGAGCTGGCCTCTGGCTGACACATTTTTGTCTTAGCTCAGGAAGGACAGCTCCAGAGCAAACTAATTTACGCAGCAGCCAAATCGCTGGCTCACAACCTTAATGCCAGCAGCTCACAAAGTAGAATTTTTGCTCACAAGACTCCACAGCTTAGAGGGAGCATTGGTCTCAAGTCTCCTGATTTCTTGGTTGCAGGCTCCCTTTGGGTTGGCGATGGAGCCAAGGAATAGGAAGTCTTCCATTTCTTCCTCGTCCACCTTAAAGTTTTGTCATTCCCCCGTTGTCATGGCTTTTGTTTTTCTTATTGTTCAGCGGCAATGCCGTTTGGCACTTTCTGCTTTGACCTTCATAGGTAGTCGTCTCGAGTCTTCACTCAAACGTTTATACCCTCCACCCCCAGAAAAAAACCCTTGCTCTCTCTAAAGTGCTAATGGACTTCAT
The DNA here is from genome assembly GCF_001447785.1 of Gekko japonicus. NCBI lineage: Eukaryota > Metazoa > Chordata > Lepidosauria > Squamata > Gekkonidae > Gekko > Gekko japonicus. The sequence continues at coordinate 943,026 of NW_015171522.1, forward strand.
CTAGGGTATGAGAAAGCTTTAGTCTTAACAAAGAGGAAACCACAGAACTTTTAATGAACAGGCCATGGCTTAGCCCTGGAAATAAATGCTCAAAGGCCAGGAACAGATGCAGCACTTGTGTAGTAATGGCAACGGCGGCTGCTCCTTAATAGCCACAGCTTCCCTCTGTGCAAGTTGGACCGTCGAGAGACTGGGGTCCTGAATGCCTTTTGGGGGCTTACTGTCCAGTGTACACAGCACCCTTGCGAAAAGGTATAATGGACAGGTATCTTCCCCTTCCCGGTTTCCTCTGCAGGTGGTGAATGGCAGCAAGTTAAAGGCCGTTTCCTGGCCGTCAACGTGACTTCCATGAGCAGCGCCTGCCCCAAGAGCCCGGAGGGTCTGTCCCCCTGCGCCCACCTGGCCGACGGAACTGCCGACCTCATCCTGGTGCGCGAATGCTCCACCTTCTCTTTCCTGCGACACCTGACAAGGCACACCAACTCCTCGGACCAGGTATGAAAAGTGCGGAGGGAGCAGGCTCTCTCCTCTCTTGCTGTAGCGTGGTCAGAGAGCCAGTTGGGTGCAGTGGTTAGGAGCGCAGACTCTAATCTGGGAGAACCGGGCGTGATTCCCCACTCCACCCCATGCAGCTGCTGACGTGACCCTGGGTCAGTCACAAGTTCTTTCAGAGCTGTTCTCTCAAGGGCAGTCCTCGAGAGAGAGCTCTCTCAGCCCCACCTACCTCACAGGGTGTCTGTTGTGGGGAGAGGAAGGAAAAGGAGATTGTGAGCCGCTCTGAGACTCCTTCAGGGAGTGAAGGGCGGGGTATAAATCCAATCTCCTCTTCTATTTCAAACTATAAGGTTGTAGCCCTCATGAGTTACAACTTGATTGATATTTGAGTATCAAAATTTGGTATTTGGAAACCTTTTTACAGAAGCTTATGTGTAGATTTGCCACCAGAGTTACATTTTCATTTATGTTCTATATACACAGGGTTCCCCCCTCCCTTTTTTTTATTTTTCTTTTTAATGAGGTATTGGGCTTAAAGTTTTTCCCCCCTTCATGTTATTTTTTGTTTTTAATGAAGAAATGGAAAAAGATTTTAAGCCTTTTTTTTCACCATCAAGTCACAGCCAACTTATGGAAACCCCTTTGGGTTTTCAAGGGAAGAAAAGGAAGAAGAGGGAGGGGGGGAGGAGGAGGAGATTGGATTTATACCCCGCCCTTCACTACCCAAGGGAGTCTCAGAGTGGCTTACAAACGCCTTTCCCTTCCCCTCCCCACAACAGACACCCTGTGAGGTAGGTGGGGCTGAGAGAGCGCTTGACAGAAACTGCTCTTTTTCAAGGACAGCTCTTATCAGAATTATGGCTTACCCAAGGTCATAGCCAGGTGCATGTGGAGGAGTGGGGAATCAAACCCGGTTCTCCCAGATTAGAGTCCGCGCACTCAACCACTACGCCAAACTGGCAAGAGATGGACAGAGGTGGTTTGCCATTGCATTCCGCTGTGTAGTGAAGTGTATCTTTCTCAGTGCCCACCAGGACCATCAACCCTGCTTAGCTTCCAAACTCTGACAGGATCGGGCTGGCTTGGCCGCCCAGGTCTGGGCCTCGCCCTCACATCTACCGGATGAGTTGGACGAGGTGGCCGTGGCTCCCTTCTGTATCAAACGATGAACAAGACCAAGATCTGTCCACGTACAGCTACACAATCATTTCCTGTCACATCCAGTGTTCTCTCTAAGCTGAGTTAGCGTGAGCTAGCTCACATTTTTTAGCCTCCAGCTCACACAAAGCAAATTAATTGATGCAGTAGCCAAATCACCGGCTCACAACTTTCATGCCAGTAGCACACAAAGTAGAATTTTTGCTCACAAGACTCCACAGCTTAGAGGAAGCATTGGTCACATCCATACGACCGAAATGCAATGAAACTATAAGGAACTCAGTCTTTGAGTCCTGCTCTGTAGCAGAGGTTGCAGGTGGCTTCCTTTGGAGCTCTCTTCTCCTGGAACGTCTGGTATAGTTTTCTCTTCAGAGGGTAGCCAGGCTGGGTCTGCAGTAGAACCCCTAAATTCCAGCCCAGCAGCACCTTAGAGACCAAGGAGATTTTGCGAGGTGTGTGAGCTTTTGCAAGTCAGTGCTCCCTTGGTCGGATAGGGTCCCCAAGGTGCTAGGGCACTCAAATCCAGCTGGTACAAAATTTATAACTCTAAGAGCAGAGTGGGCTCTAAGACCAGAGTGGGGTTCAAGAGAGGCTGGCCTTCGCTGTCTTGTGTCAGTTCAGTGCCTGTGCACTTAGTACAAGGGGCCTAACGACCATCCAGTCCAGCCCCCTGCACCATGTGGGACATCCTAAAGCATCCTTGGCAAATGAGCCTCCAACACCCACTTAAACACCTCCAAGGAGGGAGAGCCCACAACCAGTGTTCCCTCTAAGCTGTGCATGTGAGCGGCCGCTCATTAATACAGGAAGCCCCACTCAGCAGCATTCTGGAGCCTTGCAGGGTCTTGGAGTGTCCGTGGCCCATTTTAAGATTACAATATATGAGAGATCATGGGGGAAGCAGTTAAGAAGAACAAAAATACAGCCGTGATAACTCAGTGTAACATTGTATCATCAATGAATATTGTTTACCAGACGCATTCATACAAACATATACATGCAAGTTAGAATGGATA
>NW_015171523.1:0-227 GCF_001447785.1 Gekko japonicus
ACAGCTTAGAGGGAACATTGGTGGGAACCGTGACGCCTCCGGCCAATTTCCTTCCCGCGCCTCCAGCGAGTCCTTCTTCCCCGGGGATTTCTTTGTCTTGGCTCCAAGCCGCTTCTGCGGATGGGGGGGGGGGAGATTTTGAAAGGTCTCTCCTCCTCCCCCCAATGAACTGCTCCCCCACCACCACCAATTCTCTCCACTTGGGCTCTTGCATTGCAGGCCCCCCG
>NW_015171523.1:248-13703 GCF_001447785.1 Gekko japonicus
CCCCCCCCAAAAAAAAACAAACACCTACCCTTTGAGCTCACCGGCTCCTTCCCGGGAATTCAAGCCGCAGGCAGGGAAATTCAAAGGAGGCTTCTTGCAAGAGACGAAGCCGGAAAAGGTTCCCCCCCCCCCAAGTGCCTCTCTAGGACGGGGGACCCGGACTCTCTCGCTTTGACCCTTGGAGAGGCTCCCGCGGGTTGCAAAAGATGCTCCCGCTAAGCTGTGGAGTCTTGTGAGCAAAAATGCTACTCTCTGTGCTCCTGGCATGACAGCTGTGAGCCAGCGATTTGGCTGCTGCCTGAATTAGTTGGCTCTGGAGCCCTCCTTCCTGCGCTAAGAGAAAAATGTGTGAGCCAGAGGCTAAAAAACTGTGAGCTGACTCACACTACCTCAGCCTAGAGGGAACAATTACAAAACGCCCCGGGAGAGAAAGGGAAGGCCAAGGAATGTCCCCTGACATCAAATCACATAAAGGAAGATTCCAACCCCCCCCCCCCCCCCCCCCCCCCCCCCCCCCCTCTCTCGCCATTATTCTGCGGCCCTCCCCAGACCGGGAGCTAAAATGGGTTTTATCCCAATCCGTTCCGAGATAATTTTTTTGGGCATCTCTGCTGCAGGGAATTAATGTTTAAAAAGAAAGTGGAATAAGAAGTTTTTCTTTGCACCTGTCGGATCTTCATAGATCCTCTAGTTCAGGGGTATCCAAACTTGGCTCAAACTTAGAGCCGCATAGAATAAAGGTCAGATGTCTGAGAGCTGCAAGACACATACAAATATTACACCACACGGTTTTATTTTTTTAAAAATATGCAAATCTGCTTTTTAATTAGCATTAGATGAGACTGCCAAAAACAAAAACAAAAGGGGTAGAAACAGATACTGATAATGATATTTATTTGACCAATGAGATTTATTTGTCTAAGAGAGAGAGAAAAAGAGAGGTGGAAAGAGAGAAACAAAGAGAGCAAATGGATGGGAGGGAGGGAGGGAGAAAAAGTTATGCCTCCCCTTTGCTTTCCCAGCTGCCCTTCTGGGAGCCACACAATATGTGGGAAAGAGCCACATGTGGCTCCCAAGCCACAGTTGGCCACCCCTGCTCCAGTTCTTTAAGGGGGCTCCCCCAAATTCAGTGTCAAAGCTAGGAGCAGGGACTCAGCCAGAAGAACACGGAGCCAACACTTTCCACAATTTCAGTGATGCAAATGTCACTTCAGTTTCATTTAGGGATGGAATGACAGCTCATCGCCAGACTACAGAGATCAGGTCCCTTGGAGAAAATGGCTGCTTTGGAGGGTGGACTCTATCGCACTGTACCCCCACAGAGGTCCCTGTCCTCCCCAGGCTCCATCCCCAAATCTCCAGGGGCTTCCCAACCCATATCTAAGCTACTGGCTGCTTCAGGCCCTCCAATCACTCCGGGAAAATTGCACCCCCCCACACATGAAATACTCCAGCTCTTTAGCCCCACCTCAGTGGACTCTTTATATTGAAAAAAATAAATAAAACCACTGTTATATTGAAGATCGCGTCTTAGTCTATAGGCAACACCACAAAAATCCCACATTCATCTCTTCGTAGCACCACCACGGGACAAAAATGTGGTTCCAAAGTGAGGAACCTCACAGATGCTCAGGATTTTGCTGTTGGGTCACACAAGTTCACCATGAAGTCATATATTATGTTCATGGCCACAGATTGTAGCACAAAAATCAGTCACTGCTGTGTAGAATTGCCATGGCACAAAAAATTTGTTCCAATGCATGGATCCTCAGGATTTATCTGTTGGCTCATTCCAAATTCACTGTCAAATCACATATGATGCCCATTGTCACAGATTACACCAGAAAAATCACGCATTCGTGGCAGCCATTTTTTGTTCCAGCAACCGATATCTGTTCTCAAAATTCAGAAAATGCTCAATGGTGCCACAAGGTTGAGGAGCACAGCCTTAGTTTCTCTTTAATCCATCCCCCCAACTCCCAAAATAACTCAGGATACATATTGCACTTACTCAACTTCAGAAAACTATGGAGAGGCCTTATAATGAACTCATGAAGTCCATAAAGACATACTTTCACCCTCTTCATCCAGAATATTAAAAATAATACCCCATAATCAATTGATTTCTCTGAACATTCAAAATGATTTCTTCAGAACCCTGTGTGAAGAAATGCATTTTTTTTCGGTGAAGGAATGAGGACAGCAAAACCTTCTTTTGGTGTTTTAATGGTCTCCCCCCTCCGGGCAGCGAAGAGGGAAGAAAGGGGGGAGGTGAATCAATGCAGCAAGACAACACCTCAGCTTATTCTTACAAATTTTCTCTCAAGCAGGAGAGGAAATGGGTGGGTAAAGCCCCCCCCCTCTCGAGAACGAAACAGAAACTTCTGGAGGCTGCAGGAAAAGTGTCTTTTTCTGACCCACCTGATCTGGTCAGTGGGTGGAGAAAGAGGTATGACAACACTCAGGGGAACAAGTAGGAAGTTCACCTTCTTTGGGGCCGAGTCCATGAGAGCAGCCGGATCTCTCCACAGAGGCGGCAGCCCTTAACCGTGGGGTTGGCCCGTCCATCTAAAGGAAGATTTTCCCAGTTACAGAAAGCCAAGAGAGGCCTTATAAATAACTCATGAAGCCCATAGGAAAATACTTTCACCGTATTAATCCAAAAAATTAAAAACAATTCCCCATGATCAATGGATTTATCTGAACATCCAAAATTATTTCTCCAGGACCCTGGCTAACATGTTACTTGTTACCTAAATGAACAACCCAATATTTCTCCTGCAGCCTCCAGTTTATTAAGAAGCACAACAATTAATTCTCCTCCTAATACAGGAAATATTAGAGACACGAATGCTCAGAATAGAATCAATACACACAATGAAAATCAAAAACACAGAAACCAGGCAGCCAGTCTACCATAATGTCCTCTACGTGGGCCCACCCTTGAAGTCAACATCTCCAGCTGGTACAGAATGTCGGAGCTTGATTACAACTCGAGGAGAGGCACAGAATGCATCTGGGAGAAATCTGAGTTGCTCCTTTAGACATTGTTTAGTTTTTCAGTTTACGTCAAGGGGCTGGCTATTACTGGCGAAGTCTTTCAGGGCTTCATGTATACAGAGCCACAGGATTCCTTCTCTCAATACAATCTATTACAACTGCTTTGCTCATCTGTGCAAAGATCATGGGTGAGACTGAGAGCAACATGTACAGAATGATTCATTCACGTGGCTCCCACTTGGGAGAATGTCCTGCCCAACAAGGAGAGGAAGACTCCCACAATTCTAGCTTTTCACAGAAGGTATGAAATAGAATGCAATGGGTAATCGTGTTGGTCCGTCTGTACCAGTAGAAAAGAGCAAGGGCATGGTAGCACCTGACTCACAAGATTTATGCCAGGGGATGAGCTTTCGTGAGTCACAGCTCACTTCTTCAGATATCTAGACTGGAATCTTTCTTTTGTACTGAAACAAAATTGTGAATTCTTTGATGGGAAGTTAGAGTATCCTTCCGTGAAAAGCTTTTCTCACATCCCAGGCATTTATATGGGTTCTCCCCTGTGTGAATTCTCTGATGGGAAGTTAGCTTACCCTTCCGTGAAAAGCTTTCCCCACATTCCAGGCATTTATATGGTTTCTCCCCTGTATGTATTCTTTCATGGTCAAGAAGGGTTCGTTTGCGACTAAAGCAGTTTCCACACTCCAGGCATTTATGTGGATTCTCCCCTGTGTGAAGTCGTTGATGGGAAGTTAGAGTATCCTGCCGTGAAAAGCTTTCCCCACATTCAAGGCATTTATATGGTTTCTCCCCTGTGTGAATTCTTTCATGGGAAGTAAGGCTTCCTTTGCAACTAAAGCACTTTCCACACTCCAGGCATTTATATGGGTTCTCCCCTGTGTGAATTCTCTGATGGGAAGTTAGCATATCCTTCCGTGAAAAGCTTTTCCCACATTCCAGGCATTTATATGGTTTCTCCCCTGTGTGAATTCTTTTGTGGGAAGTAAGGCTTCCTTTGCAACTAAACCACTTTCCACATTCCAGGCATTTATATGGTTTCTCCCCTGTGTGAATTCTTTTGTGGGAAGTAAGGCTTCCTTTGCAACTAAAGCCCTTTCCACACTCCAGGCATTTATATGGTTTCTCCCCTGTGTGAAGTCGTTGATGGGAAGTTAGAGTATCCTTCCGTGAAAAACTTTCCCCACATTCCAGGCATTTATATGGTTTCTCCCCTGTGTGAATTCGTTGATGGGAAGTTAGAGTAGCCTTCCATGAAAAGCTTTCCCCACATTCCAGGCATTTATATGGGTTCTCCCCTGTGTGAAGTCGTTGATGGGAAGTTAGAGTCCCCTTCCATGAAAAGCTTTCCCCACATTCCAGGCATTTATATGGGTTCTCCCCTGTGTGAAGTCGTTGATGGGAAGTTAGATTCCCCTTCTGTGAAAAGCTTTTCCCACATTCCGGGCATTTATATGGTTTCTCCCCTGTGTGAATTCGTTGATGGAAAGTTAGAATCTTCTTCCATGAAAAGCTTTTCCCACATTCTAGGCATTTATATGGTTTCTCCCCTGTGTGAATTCTTTGGTGGGAAGTTAGACTATACCTTTGTGAAAAGCTTATTCCACACTCTAGACATTTATATGGTTTTTCTCCTGTATGAATGCTTTCATGGAAAGTAAGGTTTCTCTTGTGACTGAAGACTTTTCCACACTCCTGGCATTTATATGGGTTCTCACCTGTGTGAGTTCTTCGATGGAAAGTTAACAAATCATTCCGCCGAAAGCTTTTTCCACATTCCAGATGTTTATAGGGTTTCACGCCTGTATGAATTCTTTTATGGTAAGTAAGCTTTCCTTTCCTAGTAAAGCACTTTCCACACTCCAGACATTTATATGGTTTCTTCCCTGTATGAATTCTCTGATGTGAAGTTAATTTAGCCTTGCACCAAAAGCCTTTTCCACACTCCAGGCATCTATTCACATTCAGCCCTTTGTGAATTCTCTGATGGTAAATAAGGTTTTTTCTGCGACTGAAACTGCTGCTAGATTCAAGGCATTGATATGGTTTCTCCCCTGTATGATGGGAAATAGGACCGTCACTCCAACTGAAGCTTTTTGCACTGTCTAGGCATTTTTTCGCCTCTCTGTGAATTCTCCCCATACCGCTGTCTGAAAGAAAGAGAGACTCGTCATGAAGATTGTGAACAATGGATCAGGAACATTAGAGAACAAATTTAATTAGCTGTGGTTGAGAGTGCCACAATTCAACGTCTTGGTGTCTAGAAAAACTTTCAAAACCCTTTCTTGTTAATCTGGTTCTGTGATATTTTTTAGTGTACTGATGGATCTGAAGTTCAGAGGAGCTTCTTAAAAATGAAGCCACGAGCCAGTTAGGCTCTTCTCAAGCAGTGCTGCAGGCTACAAATCGCTTAGTTATTTACTCTTCCACCTCCACAGGCACCTTTTCAGAGTATCACCACTCACCCCAGCTCTTTGGAGGAGAACCAGCTCTTAGGATAAGGAAGGTCGCAGAAGAAACCCACCCGCCCTGGGGAGGAAGCAGAAGCCACACACCGTCCCAACACAGACCTTTCAGTCCCTCCTCTTCAGCTGAGAACAGGAAGAGATGCTCGTCTTCTCCTTCCAGCCAGGAGATCAGGTCAGGCTTGGCGCTCACGGGTCCTTTTTATCATGAAAAAAGAGCAGAACATTAGAATTCTACTCTGTGTGCAGCAGTTTGGCCCTTCCAGGATGATTTGGTTCTATCCCTGCAGGCATAACAGGCAAGGAAGAGTTGTAGGACGGAGTACTGGATGGGCAGAGGGGCCAATGATCAGGAGAGGAAATGGTCCCCCAGTCAGTTTTCAGTCCTTCCTCAAATGAATCAGTGGATGCTTAGTTCTTTTGATTTTAACCCTGCTTTTCAGTGGTAAATCCAATCCCAAAGGAAGTCAGAGGTATCGAAAGCTAACAGAAATGATGACAATGTGAGATTGGATTTCTACCCTGCCCTTCACTCAGAGTCTCAGAACGGCTTACAATCCCCTTTCCCTTCCCCTCCCCACAACAGACACCCTGTAAGTCAGTTGGTGCTGAGAGAGCTCTTGACAGAAACTGCTCTTTTTCAAGAACAGCTCTTGTCAGAACTATGGCTGGCCCAAGGTCATCCATCAGCTGCAAGTGGAGGAGTGGGGAATCAAACCCGGTTCTCCCAGATTAGAGTCCGCGCACTTGTTAAGGAGAAAAGGCTCCTCCTCACCCAGAGAGGCCACGTTCCCAAAGTTCTCCAGCATGACGTCCTTGTAGAGAGCTCTCTGGGCCGGGCGCAGCAGGGCCCACTCCCCCAGGGTGAAGTACACGGCCACCTCCTTGAAGGACACCGAATCCTGGAAGAGGAGGAAGAAGAAAGTAATCCTTCCATCACTGGGAAATTGTTTCATGAGAAATAAAGCCAAACATGGGTATTAAAACGATTCCTGAAGATCCTTTTATCATATGTGGTGGCATGTCTAAGAGGCAATTATTGGAAACATAAGCATTTGATACCCCCATTTGTGTTTTATGTGTGTATGTTTGCTTTGTCTGTTATGAAAAAACAAATAAAACTCTACACTTTGAGGGTAGATTTAAAAAACAAACAAACAACTCCTGAACAGCAGCAGCTTGGAGGGGATTGGGGCCCTGAGGTTTTCCCTTCCCAGCTCTCCTTGGGGTATTCTCTGGGGACAGAGGGGTGGCCGTCATTCACAGGGGCCTGCTTTGGCTTCCTCCTCCTCCGACCTCTCTGTTCGGCCTCTAGGAGGAAGGCGCTTCAGGAGAGAGAAGGAGTTGAGTATGCAAAAGCACCCTGGTATCTGGCCGAGAGGAGAGCCAGGGCTTGCCCTCCAGGGTGCTGAAGGAGACACAAAGTTTTTTTACACCCTTCCTGCTTGAACTGCCTACTGGGTGGGGGCAAGAGGGATCGATGCCCTCCCGGGGAGAGCATGAGGCAGTCTGCGGAGCTGCTTCCAAACAGGGAGATGGGCAGATCAGCGGAGGGAGCGGCCGAGGGAGTGGCAGAGCTGGAGGACTCGTTCCTGTCATGTCCTAAAGAGAGGGAAGACAGCGGCCACGGGTGGGAGAGGGGGAGCCCGCCCTTGAGGGTGTGACTGAAACTGTTTTCGCCCAGGCTGAGTAATACACTCTCCACCCACTTCCGGTTCGCTTTGCAACTGGAATCTAGTGGGCGAAATGGCAGAATCTGCTTGGAGACGGTTGTTGAAGTGCTTTGAAAGCAGACTGGGAGTGCATTATTCAGTGTGTGTGTGTGTGTGTGTGAAAGGACGATGAGGGAGCAAAAAGGGGTGTGAAACTTAGAGCTGGCCGGGTGAGGGAAAGAAGAGGGTAACCACATTCACTTCTTCCAGCCTCCGGAGTCTGCCTTTTCCCTAGGGCAGTGGTGGCGAACCTATGGCACTGGTGCCAGAGGTGGCACTCACAGCCCTCTCTGCGGGCACGTGTGCCATCGCCCCAGCCAGGCCCAGACCGTCATTAAAGTGTCGAATTCTCTGCCAAATAATTTTAAGTAAATGAAAGCATTTGGGATGGCTTTCCTTACTTTGTTTGGATCATCTTAAGTTAATGTATGGGTTGTTTTTTCTAAAGTAAAACCTCAGTATTCAGGTTAAATGGCCATGTTGGCACTTTGCGATAAATAAGTGGGTTTTGGGTCGCAGTTTGGGCACTCGGTCCCTAAAAGGTTCACCATCACTGCCCTAGGGCTTAGTCCTAATGAAAGCCAGGCTGATCTCCCAGGAGACAGCAACCTTCCAGAGTAGTTCCCCCCCCAAAAAAAAAAAACTACCAGTGGACTGATCACATCAATCAATCCGAATAACTTGGCGTTAATGTTCCAGACCTGACGGGAGAGGGGCTGGGCTCAAAGGACCCGAGGAAGCATCTCTTTTCTCTTTAAAAAGATTCTGCTGAAGCCTCCAGCATGAGTAGAGTCGAGACTGGCATCCGGCTCCAGCATGTTTGCTAAGCTGTGAACACCCGTTTTAGAGAGAACTGAATTTGAACACAACAGCGAGGAGGACAAGAACTGTACCGTGGGTAAGTGTGAACGCAGCTATTAATTTGAAAAGACCTCCATACAAAGCCCCTTTAAATTTCTCCCAAAATTAAGGACGAGGGGGGGAAAGTGGCCTGGAAGAGACCGGGATTAAGGATCCATTGAACAAATGTTGGGGGCAAAAAACAGACTACTGTCGTTTGAATCTATAAACACTTGGAGTAATTTCTTCTTGACTTTTGCACTACAGTCTTGACCAGACCTCTGAGAGGCATCTAAACACGAATATAAAAGGGGCGGAATTTATGGCCAGATTGTAGTTTTGCAGAGTAAGAGAGTGGAGTTACAAACTGGAAATAAAGACGCAGAGAAACCAGAGAACTTAGAGACTGAGCAACTTTCCCGGGAATGATTTAAAAAGATCCTTGTACAAGAAATCCAATGGGCGGTCAAAGAAGCCTTTGAAAGAATTTTTGAAAAGAACCAGACTCCGAATTGGGGAATTAAAAACAAGACAGAAGAATCGCATTGACAACAGAGCCTTGCTAATGAGCAGGGGTATGGATCAAGGCAACGCAGCACATGGACTACCATCTACACCTAAAAAGGGAATAAAAACCTTGTCAAGACAAATTGCCAGACCCTGGGAAATTGCCATGAATTCTTCATTGCTGGATATGGCAAAAGAGAATTGCCAAGAATCTCCATCTAGTGTGCTGATCCTGCTGGTGAAAGAGAAAGTAAGGAGCGACACAAGACGAATTAATAGATTTATCAAGAGTTTGATAAACTGCTCATTGGAATATAGATGGGTAGATCTGGAAGTAAAGCGCCTCATATTTAAAGAGAAAAGACATATAACCATGAGTGTAAAAAAAGACACTACAGAAAAATAAGAAAAGAACTAAGTATTATTATTATTATTAAAATGAAATGGAGAAGCTGTATTTTTTATTTGCAAAATGAGGCATAACTGAATGTGAATTCTTAACAGTACAGTGTGAGTATGAATGTCTTTATTTTTTAAAAACTCTCCTAAACAGGAGAGAATTTTATTGTTTTTAATTTTTTATTGTTTTTAAGAAAGAGGGTGGGTATATTGCGGGAGTAAGAAAAGAGTGAGTGGTATATTAATCTTTTGTTAGTAATAATCCAATCTTCTTTGACTTCTCCCGTGAGATGATCAATTGTCTTTCATCGTATCCTGAAGAGAATAAAAGTGTTAATACATTAGTAGTGTCCCTTTGGTTTACTGTTAATAAAGTCTTTCCTTGCGCTTCACGAACCAGTCCTCATTTTTTGGGCATCCTTCCTTTCACTTCTCTTAAGTTGTAGGATGAACCTTCTCCTGCTTTTTCTTCTTCCGGCTTTTTGGCCTCCCTCTCCGAGTCACTGTCCTCTTCGCTTCCAACCGTCTCCCACTTGGCAAGTGCTGCTTCCTCTGAACTGGCGTGCCTCTTCATAAAGTCTTGAGCTTTGAAGATGGACTCAATCTTCTCTCTTTTATCTTTAAACTTGAAAATAAGTCCTTCTGGAATCAACCATCTATAGCTAATTTGGTGGTTTTGCAAGAATAGGGTCAGTCCTTTATAAGCCTTCTGCTTCATCCGAATTTCAAATGGAACATCTTTCAAGATTCTAACTGTCTGCTCTCCGATCTTCAAAGGCCTAGATGAAGACATTCTCAAGATTTGATCTCTGATCCTCTGTTTTGAAAACTTGACCACCACTTCTGCCGGCAAGTTGTTCATCTTTGTAAAGTTGGAGTAGGATCTGTAGATCAGATCCATCTCCTCGCTTAATTTATCCGCTTCCAAGCCGGTCAGTGGAGCCAAAGCCTCCGCTAGAATACTCCTGAGGTCTTCATTTTCAGTTTCTTTTATTCCTTGAAATCGGAGAGTCAAATTTGATTTTTCCATCTGAAGCATCAATATATTTTTATCTTGCATTTCTTGATGCTTTTCCATTTTATTGACCTTTTTCTTGACTTTTTGGGTGTCTTCCGTCGAGACCAGACACTTCTGAGCAATTTCCTCCATCTTCTTAGCTGTATCATTCAACTGCTTCTGCTGGTTGCTGAGCACACTTTCCATGCTTGACAACGTTTGGTTTATTTTTTGCATTTGCTCCAGCAGAGGGCGCAGTACCACGCTCTCCTGTTGATTGACAGCCAGCTCAGTGAGACGGGGACTAGAACCGGAAGTTCCTCCCAGCTTCTTCGGCAGCTTCTCCTGAAACTTTTTTTGCCCCGACATCTTTATTTTTTTGTTTACTTTTAAAAAGTTCATGCCGCGCAGCTTAAAGATAATTCTTCCTGTCTTTCTTCAAACAATTCACCAAAAGGTAACACCACTCTTCCAGCTTTTCACCCCCCCCTTTTCTAGCTGTTAATACAGTCTCAATTCATGGGGGGGGACTCTCCCCCTCCTCCCTCCTGCTTTCTTGATAGGGGGGGAATGCGCTTATCTCTTTTCCCTCATTTAGATCGTCAACTCACATTTTCTGTCGTTTGCTTTCCTCTTTAATCGCCTTTTCGCTTCACCACTCAGTGATGTCCAGCGGCGTTGCTAGTCCCCATGCGGGGGCACAGCAGCGGCAGGGCCACTAGGGCATGGGGCGAGCCTCAATTTCCGACCTTCGGGCTGGGAAAGAGGCACATCCCCTGTGCGCCCCGGGTCGGAGCCCCTTCCTGGGGCTCATTAGGGTCTCCGCTTGTGCGGATCCCCCCCTTCACCGTGCGTGGGCGAGTCGCCCTCGGGAGCTCCCCGAAGTTGCGACCGCCATTCGCAACGGCCAGACCGGAAGTCAGTATGAATGTCTTTATTAACATAGCAAATGTCTTCCTCCTTTTTCCTTTTTGTTGTTCAAATATGATTTAAAAAGAGAAGCAGAATAAAAATACAAATTTGGATGTTAATAGTTTTATTAAGATAATATACTTAAAGGTTCTGGAAAGGGGATAGTTCTAATTCAATAGGAAGTCTATAATAAATATGATTTGTTATGAAGATCTTAATTTGAAATAAGAATAGGGAAAAATTAATCTCCTTTTCCTTTCCCCCTTTTTTTTAAATATAAGGGATTTGGTTTGTGTTTGATGGTAACAATATATACTAATCCACAGGACTTCAAAGTAAGAACAAAAAAAATAGAAAACATGACGTGATTTGAACAGGAATTTTGTGATGATATATTTAGTATATGCTAAGAGAGACTTGATAAGAAAATATTGATAGTTTCAGTATAATAATAAATCCAAGTTGTTAGAAAGGTTAAAATAGGACTCGCTCAACATGAAGCTAGAATGGTGTCTGTTTCTAATTTATATACTGGTATGTTTTTTGGTTTCCCCCGCAATGATGCTGATCATGAAGGATAACCAGACTGTTTAGGACGAGAAGAATGTAAATGTTAAGTTTGACCTGTTGATGTTAGACTAAATGAAAGGAAAATTTCAGTTTCTATGAGTTGATGAAATTCCTCCAGACAAGTGTTGTTTGTTTGATTCAGAGCAGGGCTGTGATGCCAAAACGTCTGCCCCCATCTCTGTATTTTGATTTCTAGGCCTCACCTGGAGTCTGGTAACCAGAATTGCTTTATTGTCCCTGTTGGGGCCACTCTGCACACGTGATCCAAGACAGCCTTTGAGCAGAACCAAGGGCAAAGTGCCCGATCCAGTGAGCCTTGAGACAGAAAAGAAACCATCCCCGTCTCCCCAGTGATCACCCCCCCTCCTTACCTGAGCAGGCTTCATGGTGGATCTTTTCTCCACAGCGAAGAAGGCATCGAGGGCTTCTTTCCACTGCTGCCTGGGGGGGGTGTGAAAAAGACAAAAGTTTTTTGCCGCACACAGAATCTCCGTTCCGGTCCCCAGAGTGACTCTCTCTCCAGGTTTGCATCAGAGCACAAATCGAGATCCTGGGGTTAAGGACATAAAAAGAGCTCTGCAGGATCAGACCAATGGTCCATCCAGTCCACCATCTCATACCACAGAGTGGCCGACCCGTTTCTCTGGATGACCAAGAACAGTGCTCAGAGGCCGAGCCTTTCCTCTAGAAAGAACATAAGAAGAGCCCCGCTAGATCAGACCAGTGAGGGTCCATCTAATCCAGCATCCTGCCTCACACAGGGGCCAACCGGCTCCTCTGGAAAGTTAACAGTAGGGCAAAGAGGCCTTCCCTTGATTTTGTCTCTTGGCTGTGGGATTCAGAGGATTAGTGCCCCTGAATGTGGAGGTTCCCCTCTGTCACCAGGGACAGTAGTAGCCATAGATAGATTGAGCCTCCATGAATCTCTATCCAATCCCCTTTTCAAGCTGTCCAATGTTGCAGCCAACACTACATCCTCTGGCAGTGAATCCCACATTTTAATCACTCTCTGTGTAAAGCAGCGTTTTCTTTTGTCCATCCGGAACCTACTGCCCATCAGCTTCACTGGATGCCCTCGTTCTATCTCTTTTGGGAGAGGGAGTCAAATGAATCTTTGCCAACTCTCCCCACCCCAAGCATAATTTGAGAAACCTCTATCATGTCCTCCCCCAGGTTGTCTCTTTTTCTCAACTGAAAGGTCCCAGGCTCTCCATCCTTCACTCCCACAGAAGGGGTTGAAACTCCTTCAAACCTTGGTGGCCCCCCTCTGTACTTCTTCCAGCTCTGTTTTGTCTTAAATGGAGATTTGGTGATTTAAATGGAGATTAAATGGAGATTTGGTGACCAGAACTGGATTCCGAAGGAGGCTGCGCCGCAGATCCATAACGGGGGCCTTACAGTATTGCTTCTTTGCTTCCCAGTCCCTTTCCTAACAGCCCCTAACACAGAGTTTGCCTTTTTCGCCAGCTGCAGCAGCAGCAGGACACTGAGCAGACCCTCTCCTTTCCTTCAGCTCACCACCACCGCCTCCAAGATCTTTTCTCCCTCTCAGGCTCAGCAAGTTCAGACCCCCCCCCCCTTTAGCCTGGACTTGGAAGTTGGGATCTTTTGCCCCAAAGTGCGTCACTTAACAACACGGAATCATCTCACCGACCTTCCTCCCTTCCCCAAACCGCTCCCCCCCCAAAAAAAAAAATCTCCAAGAATTCCCCAAACGCGACTTGGCAAAAAAAAAACCAACCCACCCCCACCGCCTTCCCAAAGCGCAAAGGCTGCATTGCTGGGGGACCCGTAGAGCAAAGGAACCAGAGCCTCCTGGCGTCGGGTGGGGAAGAGACGGAGCCGGAGGGGCAGAAGGCGAGTGGGTGTGGGTGTTGGGGTGTGTGTGTGTGGGGGGGATCTCTCTGCCCCCTCCAAATCTCCCCCTCCCAGGGTGGGACCCGTCACGCCTCGGGCCAATTTCCTTCCCGCGCCTCCGGCGAGTCCTTCTTCCCCGGAGATTTCTTTGTCTTTGCTCCAAGCGGCTTTTGCGGATGGG
>NW_015171523.1:13861-27076 GCF_001447785.1 Gekko japonicus
CCCCCCCCACGTGCCTCTCCAGGACGGGGGACTCCCTCGCTTTCACCCTTGGAGAGCCTCGCGCGGGTTGCAAAGGATGGTCCCGCTAAGCTGTGAACTCCCGGGAGCAAAAATGCTACTTTCTGAGCTCCTGGCATGACAGCTGTGAGCCAGCGATTTGGCTGCTCCCTGAATTAATTGGCTCTGGAGCTGGCCTGTAGCTAACATGGGGCCCATGGGGCCTGGCCCCCTAGTGTTTCTTCTGGGCCCCCTCCCTCCCGGGCTGCCCCCAAAGTGCTCCAACTTACCACCTGCACCGTACTTTCATTTAATTAGCTGGCGGGCCCCCTGAGGCCCCCTCCAAAAAAAATTCCCTAGCTACGGGGCTGCTCTGGATGCAATGTTCCCTCTAAGCTTAGTGTGAGCTAGCTCACGGTTTCTTAGCCTCCAGCTCGCACATTTTTGTCTCAGCTCAGGAAGGGACGGCTCCAGAGCCAACTAACTTATGCAGTAGCCAAATTGCTCACTCACAACTTTAATGCCAGTAGCTCACAAAGTAGAATTTTGGCTCACAAGACTCCACAGTTTAGAGGGAACATTGCTCTGGAGCCCTCCTTCCTGAGCTAAGACAAACAATGTGTGAGCCAGAGGCTAGGAAACTGTGAGCTGGCTCACACTAACTCAGCCTAGAGGGAACACTGGTTACAAAACAAAAAGAAAGGGAAGGCCAAGGGATGTCCCCTGACATCAAATCACATAAATCTACTCTCTGAGCTCCTGGCATGACAGTTGTCAACTCAACAGGTGATTGGGCTACTGCATAAATGAGTTTGCTCTGGAGGCCTCCTTCCTGAGCTGAGACAAACAATGCGTGAGCCGGAGGCTTAAAAACTGTGAACTACCATATACTAACTCAGCCTAGAGGGACCACTGTTTGCAACTCTGCTCTGTGTTGGTACGTGGTCCCCCCCCCCCAGGAGTTTCTTGTAGCCCTAGAATATAAATGTGTAGCTTTATAGGAAAGCTGGAGTCCTTCTGAGGTAAGCTACTGGCTGCTTCAGGCCCTCCAATCATACTACATGGTCCTTTTCAAGGGAGATGCCAGGGATTGAACTTGGGAATTTCCAGATGCTTCACCTCTGAGCAATGCCCCCTCCCATTCTATGGAGATTCATGGATGCCCCTTTCAAAGCCTGAACTGCATTCAAACCAACAGCTTTTATTTAAAGGTAGAGAAGGCACGGGGAATAGAATTGTGATTGTTGAAGATGGCTGGGCTAACTTCAGAGAGCAACAGGTCTTCTGGATGGGCAGGGGGTGGTGTATCGCTCTCTGCACAACACAATCCCGGTTCCTGCACCACATCAGACCTGGTGGTGGTGGGAGTAGATGATGCCATCCTGTTGGGGCATTTGGAGGTGGAAGCAGGTATCAGGGGATGTGCCTTGGCCAGATTTAATTCATTCTTCAAGGACCGGACTCTAAGGATTGCGAAAGGAGACCAGCTATGTTCAGTGGGGGAGCTGCCTTGTGGAGTCCCAAAGGTGCAATCTTATACCCACAGTTCCTTTTGAATGCTAAGCAGAGAAGGGTTCACTGGGAATTCTCAGATATCTCAGAAAGCCAGTTTGGTTTAGTGGTAAGGAGCGTGGACTCTAATCTAGGAGAACCGGGTTTGATTCCCCACTCCTGCACATGCAGCTGCTGGTGTAACCTTGGGTCATAGCAAGTCAGAAAAAAACTGTGGAGGCACACTAAGACAGGCAAACAATACTGAAGAAATTTACTAATAGGTAACTCAATGAAGAGTAATATCACAACCATAGACACAAGGAGTTCAATTAATAATACAACAGGTAAGTATACAATTCAACAGATGTGTTCAATGATTCAACAGGTCTACAGTGGATGAAGACTCCGGATATTCAAACCTTCGTTTCGAAAGTCTTCCTCAGTAGATGCTAAATATAGACAAGGATATTAAGAACCTCGACGATTACAAAAATACTTTAAAAGAACTAAGAATATACAAAGGTTACTTGATTAAAATACTCTTTAAGAACTTGTCATAAGTTTCCAAGGTAAGCATCAGCAAAACAGCTTTTCTATACGGAAGATACACATATCTCCATGAAACAGTAAATGTTACATGTAACAATAAGTATCATGAACAAATAAAGGGGAGTCTCCATAATCTTAAATTGCTGGTATGCCTCTAAAAGACTAGAACTGTGATACTCATTTATACATCATAAAGGAGAAAGACTTGACAAGGGACTGGTTCTCAATGAAATTAACATTAAAGGGACCATGTAGCAATTTACAAAAAGCAGCTTAATTCCAATGCCTGGTTAAGACCAAAGGGATGGTAAATTTTCATGAAAGGCATGATTGTTTTCTATAAACTGCTGAACTAATGGTGAATCCAAACATTGTTGCTTAATACAAGTTCTAACAGTGCGTGATGACAGGCCGACATAGTAAAAATCACAATTACATCTTGTCAAATAAATGACCCATTTAGACAAGCAGTCAGAAAATGTTTTCAAAGCATAACTAAAATTAATATCAGAAAACTGTGCAGTTGCTCCTTTGGACATTGTTTAATTTTTCAGTTTACGTCAAGGGGTTGGCTATTACTGGCAAAGTCTTTCAGGGCTTAAGGTGTACAGAGCTACAGGACTTCTCTCAATACGATCTATTACAACTGCTTTACTCATCTGTGCAAACATCAAGGGTGAGATTGAGAGCAACATGTACGGAATGATTGGCTCATGTGGCTCCCACTTGGGGGAATGTCCCGCCCAACAAGGAGAGGAAGACTCACCCAATTCTAACATTCCACAGAAGGTATGAAATAGAATGCAATGGGAAGCCATTTTTGTCAGTCTGTAGCAGTAGAAAAGAGCAAGAGCATGGTAGCACCTTAAAGACTAACAAAATTTGTGTTAGGGGATTAGCTTTTGTGAGTCACAGCTCACTTCTTCAGATATCTAGACTGGAATCTTTCTCTTTTGTACTGAAACAAAAGGGTCTAAAAAGGCACTATTGCGACAGAAACAAGGTTGATTTCTAATTGTCCAATTTACTTTTCTTTGCTCGAAGGCCTTTCCACAATCCAGAAATTTCTATGCTTTCTTCAAAGTGTGCATTCTTTCGTGATAAGTTAACGTATCCTTCCGTGAAAAGCTTTTCCCACATTCCTGGCATTTATATGGTTTCTCCCCTGTGTGAATTCTTTGATGGGAAGTTAATTTATTCATCCGTCGAAAGCTTTTCCCACATTCTAGACATTTATATGGTTTCTCCCCTGTATGTATTCTTTCATGGCAAGTAAGGCTTCCTTTGCTACTAAAGCACTTTCCACATTCCAGGCATTTATATAATTTCTCCCCTTTATGAATTCTTTGATGGGATGTTAGAGTATCCTTCCGTGAAAAGCTTTTCCCACATTCCAGGCATTTATATGGTTTCTCTGCTGTGTGAATTAGTTGATGGGAAGTTAGAGTATCCTTCCATGGAAAGCTTTCCCCACATTCCAGGCATTTATATGGGTTCTCCGCTGTGTGAATTCTTTGATGGAAAGTTAGAGTATCCTTCCGTGGAAAGTTTTTCCCACATTCCAGGCACTTATATGGTTTCTCTCCTGTGTGAATTCTTTGATGGAAAGTTAAATTAGTCTTCCGTCGAAAGCTTTTCCCACAGTCCAGGCATTTATATGGTTTCTCCCCTGTATGAATACTTTTATGGCACGCAAGGACTGCTCTGTTACTAAAGCCTTTTCCACATTCCAGGCAATTATATGGTTTCTCCCCTGTGTGAATTCTTTGGTGGGAAGTTAGAGTATCCTTTCGTGAAAAGCTTTTTTCACACTCCAGACATTTATATGGTTTTTCTCCTGTATGAATTCTT
Source organism: Gekko japonicus (assembly GCF_001447785.1). Taxonomy (NCBI): domain Eukaryota; kingdom Metazoa; phylum Chordata; class Lepidosauria; order Squamata; family Gekkonidae; genus Gekko; species Gekko japonicus. The sequence continues at coordinate 17,753 of NW_015171523.1, forward strand.
TCATGGTGAGTAAGCCTTCTCTTGTGACTGAAGACTTTTCCACACTCCAAGCATTTATTTGAGTTCTCCTCTGTGTGAATTCTTTGATGAGAGGCTAGACTACTCTTCCATGAAAAGCTCTTCCCACACTTCAGGCATTTATATGGTTTCTCGCCAGTGTGAGTTCTTTGATGGAAACCTAATATATTATTTCGTCGAAAGCTTTTTCCACACTCCAGGCATTTATATGGTTTCTCCCCTGTATGAGCTCTTTGATGGGAAATAGGATTGTCACTCCAACGGAAGCTTTTTGCACTGTCTAGGCATTTTTTCGCCTCTCTTTGAATTCTCCCCATACCACTGTCTGAAAGAAAGAGAGACTCGTCATGAACATTGTGAAAAACGGATCAGGAACATTAGAGAACAAATTTAATTAACTGTGGTAGAGAGTGCAACCACTCAACAGCTTGGTGTCTAGACAAACTTTCAAAACTCTTTGTTGGTAATCTGATCCCGTGATATTTTATAGTGTACTGATGGATCTGAAGTTCAGAGGAGCTTCTAAAATATGAAACCACGAGCCAGTTAGGCTCTCCTCAAACACTGCTGCACACTGCAGACTGCTTAGTTATTTACTTTTTGACCTCTACAGGCTCCTTTTCAGCGTTCACCACTCACCCCAGCTCTTTAGAGAAGAACCAGCTCTTAGGATAACGAAGGTCACAGAAGAAACCCACCAGCCCCAGGAAGGAAGCAGAAGCCACACACCGTCCCAACACAGACCTTTCAGTCCCTCCTCTTCAGCCGAGAAGAGAAAGAGATGCTCATCTTCTCCTTCCAGCCAGGAGATCAGGTCAGGCTTGGCGCTCACGGGTCCTTTTTATCATGAAAAAAGAGCAGAACATTAGAATTCTACTCCGTATGCAGCAGTTTGGCTCTTCCAAGCCAGCTTGACTCTATCCCTGCAGGCACAGCAGGCAAGGAAGAGTTGTGGGGTGGAGTATTGGATGGGCAGAGGGGCCAATGATCAGGAGAGGAAATGGTCCCCCAGGGAGCTTTCAGTCCTTCCTCAAAAGAATCAGTGGATGCTTAGTTCTTTTGATTTTAACCCTGCTTTTCAGTGGTAAATCCAATCCCAAAGGAAGTCAGAGGTATCAAAATCTAACAGAAATAATGAAAGAAATATAATACAAAAAGTCTCTGGTTGCTGGTCCCCCCCGGCCTTAGTGAGAAGAGAGAAGAGACTGGATTTATACCCCGCCCCGCACTTGGAGGCTCAGAGCAGCTTACAAACTCCTTTCACTTCCCCTCCCCACAACAGACACCCTGTGAGGTAGGCGGGGCTGAGAGAGCTCTTTCCAGAACTGTCCTTGAGAGAAAAGCTCTGACAGAACTGTGGCTTGCCCAAGGTCATCCAGCAGCTGCAAGTGGAGGAGTGGGGAATCAAACTTGGTTCTCCCAGATTAGAGTCTGTGCACTTAACCACTACACCTGACTGGCACTTCCTCTCATAAGAACCAGTTCTACTTTACACAGAGAGTGATTAAAATGTGGAATTCGCTGCCAGCAGATGGAGTGTGAGGGCCACAGGAATAAACAGCTTTCAAAGGGGATTAGGTAGTTCCACGGAGGAGATGTCTAGCAATGACTATTGGCCACGGTGACAGAGGGGAAATGGCGAGGGAATATAAGGGGAAGACCTCGGCTTTTATGCCCTGTTGTTTGCTGTCCAGAGAAGAAGAAGATTGGGATTATATCCCGCCCTTCACTTGGAGTCTCACAATGGCTTACTAACTCCTTTCCCTTCCCCTCCCCACAACAGACACCCTGGCTGAGGGGAAACTTTACATTCCGAGGTACTAAGCCTCTGAATCCCAGAGCCCGGAGGCAACGTAAGGGGAAGACCTTGACTTCTATGCCCTGTTTTGGCTGTCCGGAGGAACTGGCTGGCCACTGTGTGAGACAGGATGTTGGTCATGTTCCCCCTATGAGTAGGCAAGCAGCCCTCAACTGGGCCAGAAGACAATCGGGGGTGGGGGTGGGGACTCTTCCTGAGGCTGGCACGAAGAACGGGGGCAAGCGGGCCCTGGCAGAAGTTGAGACAGTGTAGTGGGAGACCACGCTACTGAGACAGCTGGCCACCAAACCTGGGGGGGGGGGGGCTCTCCCCATCCTGAATGATTAATATAGGTATAGCACCATATTATTGGAAGGTTTTATTGTGATTTTAAATGTTTTATTTATTATATACTGTATTGTATTTTGCACTCGGCTTTGCTGCATCTGAGCCGCCCTGAGCCTTTGGGAGGGCGGGATATAAATCAAACTAATAAATGAATGAATAAATAAATAAATAAAACCTTTTCAGGAATTTCTAGGAGCTTCGTGTTCCGAGCTCCCACCAGAGTATCCGTCTGGAAACCTAGACTCATCCAGAGCAATAGGGGGTGCAGTAGGACCCATGAGACTCCACGGGCAGACCCTTATACCCTTCCTCCGACCCTTCACTTTAGTGCTGGAGCTCTATCCTCCTCCTCTTGAGTCGATAGTGGTCAGATCGTGGTGTGACCCAACCCTCCAACCTCAAAGCCTGATCTTCCCCAGATTCAGTTCAGCGTGTGTCCTTTTCTATTTGCTGGGCTCATTAGTGACTTAAGAGAGTCCCACATCCATTGAAGAGGCTGCAAAACCCTGGCCCGGCCCTGGTAAAGAGCCCTCAACGTGGACGTTGGAAGTCCCTCAGAACAATTGATCTAGGCATTTCTGGCACCACGCTTGGGAGCTAAGAACATACGACACCGGCAGAGAAGCCATCCGTGTGTCCTCCACAGCCACATCGCAGCACGGGTGAGGGAAGGCCGGCCTGGAGGAAACGCCGCTGCTTGGACCCACCCACTTTCGCCAACCCAGCATCTCTTGGCGCCCTTTCTGAAGCCCTCTCACGGGGTCGAAAGACAGCTGGAGAGAGACTCACGTCCATGCATGGAGAACCCCGAACCCTTCCCAGATGTGTAGACAAAAAGGAATTATGTACCCAAAGGGCCTGACCACACCCTTCCTCAACAGCGACTTTCTCATTATGGACAGGGAAGACCCATCGCCACACTCAACCGCACTGAGGAGAGAATCAAGGAGAAAAGGATCCCTCACCCAGAGAGGCCACGTTCCCGAAGTTCTCCAGCATGACGTCCTTGTAGAGCGCTCTCTGGGCCGGGCGTAGCAGGGCCCATTCCCCCCGGGTGAAATACACGGCCACCTCCTCAAAGGACACCGGATCCTGGAGGAGAAGGAGGAAGAAGAAAGTAATCCTTCCCATCACTGGGAAACTGGTTCATGAGAAACAAATCCGAACTCGGGTATTAAAACGATTCCTGAATAGCAGCGTCCAGAACTCACAGGGGGCTACCAGCCTGCCGCCCGCCCTGGCTTCCTCCTCCTTCGACCTCTTTGCTCGACCTCTAGGAGGAACGTACTTTAGAAGAGAGAAGGAGTTGAGTATGCAAAAGCACACTGGTATTTGGCTGAGAGGAGAGCCAGGGCGTGCCCTCCTGGAGCGGCAGAGTATGAGGATTCTTTCCTGTTATGTCCTGAGGAGAGGGAACTCATTGGCCACGGGTGGAAGAGGGAGAGCCAGCGCTTGGGGGAGTGACTGAAACTATCTTCACACACACTGAATAATACACTTTCAACCTACTTTCAGTTCGCTCTGCAACTGGAATGTAGTGGGTGAAATGGCAACATCGGCTCGCAGACAGTTGCTGAAGTGCTTTGGAAGCCGCCTGAAAGTGCATTATTCAGTGTGTGTGTGTGTGTGAGAGAGAGAAAGCAATATGAGAGAGCAAAAAGGGGTGTGAAGGCGAGGGCTGGTCAGGTGAGGGAAAGAAGAGGGAAACCACATTCACTTCTTCCAGAACTACTTCTGGCCTTGGGAGTTAGGGGGAGGTTTTTGTGAATTAAAAAGGTAAAGGTTCCCTTGCTCGAAAGCCAGTCGAATCCAACTCTAGGGTTGCGGTGCTCATCTCCGTTTCAAAGCCGAAGAGCCAGCGCTGTCCGAAGACGTTTCCGTGGTCATGTGGCCGGCATGACTAAACACCAAGCCGCACGGAACGCTGTTACCTTCCCACCGAAGTGGTCCCTATTTATCTACTTGCAATTTCTTGCTTTCGAACTGCTAGATTGGCAGGAGCTGGAACTAGAGACGGGAGCTCACTCCGTCATGCGGCACACTCGGGTCTCGAGCTGCTGAACTACCGACCTTCCACAGCCTGCAGTTCAGCATCTTAACCACTTGAGCCACCGCAGCTCCTTTTTGTGAATTAGGGGGAGGTATTTGTGAATTTCCCGCATTGTCCAGGGGGGTTGGAGTAGGTGACCACAGAGATCCCTTCCAACTTTATGATTCTATTGTGCTCAGTCCTAACGAAAGCCAGGCCAGTCTCCCAGAGGACAGCAATTCTGCCGAGCAGTTTTTCTGAAATACCAGCGGAATGATCATGTCCGTCAATCCAAATAACTTGGCGTTAATGACCAGAATTGAAAGGAGAGGGACTGGGCTCAAAGGACCCGAGAAGGCATCCATTTCCTCGCAGGGGACTTGGCTGAAATCTCCAGCACGAGTCGCGTCGAGATTGGCATCCATCTCCGTCAGAGTCTCTATGGTGGTTGCCCCAACGGAGTCTACATTCCGAAGCAAGTGCATTCTGGACATTAGAGCACAAAGTGCACGTGCTGATTTGCCAAGGAGGGGGAAACGTGAAGGGCTGTGGCTCTCCCCCCAGAAAAACTAGGAGCCCCAAATATTGTGTGTGTGTGTGTGAGTGAGTGAAAAGGGCAAATGTGGCTCTTCGTGAGCAACAGAGTTAATTACCACCAATGCGGACCCTTGAGCTTTTCATTTTGCTATCTGCCCTTTTTGCATTCAGGATTCCAGTAAATACATGGTAAAGCCTTTGAAGAGTAGCTGGCCACCAGGGGTTAACCCAACCTCTGCCCCCTGAATTCCTCACGTCAGCATTTCTCTTTTTCCCTCCTTTTTTCTGGCTGGCATCCACCACTCCAATTCGTTTTTAGATTGTCCATAAAAAGCAAACAGTCAACTTTAACAGGACCTAAAAAGGGTGGATTTATGAATACAATTAAATTTTAAAATTAAAAACAGAGTTATATCCAAAGTAGGAAACAAAGGTTGTTGGCCATTTTGATCGTCCCTCTCTCCGGGCGCATTTCTGGGCTGGACAACAGGTGGATTCCCATTCCTAAGAACATCAGAAGAGCCCTGCTAGATCAGACCAATAGTCCATCTAGTCCGGCACCCTGTCTCACACAGTGGCCAGCCAGTTCCTCTGGACAGCCAACAACAGGGTATAGAGGCCAAGGCCTTCCCCTGATCCTTGCCTCTTGGCCCTGGGATTCAGAGGCTGAAAGATCATCAAGAAAAACCACATTACTGTCTCCCAGATTTCCCACAGAACTGAATTTCTGGCCACTGGCCTCTCCACTAAGTTTCAGAGGAGGAGAAAAGCGAACTTTGGTTCATCTCAGAAATATTTTTTGGAAGCCAGCATGGTGTAGCAGTTAAGAGTCTCAGACTAGGATCTGGGAGATCCAGGTTCGAATCCCCCACTTTGCAATCAAGACTCGCCAGGCGGCCTCGGGCCAGTTACACGCTCTCGCCTACCTCGCAGGGTTGCTGTGAGGACAAAATGAAGGAGGGGAGAATGATGTCAATCGCATTGGGTCCCCCAATAGGGAGAAAGGCTTAGCATAAACAAGTTGAATGAAAATTTCCTATGAACACACATGAAGCTGCCTTATACCGAATCAGACCCTTGGTCCATCACGCTCCGTACTGAGACTGGCAGCAGCTCTCCAGGGACTCCGGCAGAGGTCTTTCAAACCTGGTTCTTTCAACTGGAGGTGATGGGGATTGAACCTGGGACCTTCGGCATAAAGAGCAGATGCTCAGCCACTGAGCCACACGGGCCTGTCCCTTAAAACAAATAACACAAATTTCATCGAACAGTCAGCTCTGGAACTTCTGGCCTTTCTGTTCCAGGAGGGAGAACAGCCTTGCTCCTTTGTCCCATCAGATCCCGGTAGAACCCCCGGACCTTTTTCCTTCGGCACAAGCGAACCTTACTAGACTTTTGTGACAAGTTTGTTCAACAGCCATCTTCCAGCTGTCAAGAATTGCAAAGTGGGCTTCTGCCAGGCGCTCCACAGAGAATATCAACACACACACACACCTCCGCACAACCCTTTTTGGTTTGGCTGAGGATCTTCCAGCAAAGCTCAATATCCAGCCCTCCACTAGGGCAGCTGATTCCAGTTTCGGAAAATTCCTCAAGATTTGGGAGTGTTGCTTGTAGAGGGCCGAATCTGGGGAGGGGCCTCAGCAGGGCTGTGATGCCAAAAAGCCTGCCCCCATCTCTGTATTCTGGAGATCAGTTGTGATTTCCAGGAGAGCTCTAGGCCTCCCCTGGAGGCCAGTGTTCCCTCTAAGATGAATTAGGGTGAGCTAGCTCACAGTTTTTTAGCCTCCAGCCCACAGATTTTCACCCTCGCTCAGGAAGGATGGCTCCAGAGCAAACTAATTTACACAGCAGCCAAATCGCTTGCTCACAACTTTACTGCTGGTAGCTCAACAAAGTAGAATTTTTGCTCACAAGACTCCACAGCTTAGAGGGAACATTGCTGGAGGCTGGCAACCAGAATTGTTTCACTGTCCCTGATGGGGCCTCTCTGCACACGGAATCCAAGACAGGCTTTGAGCAGAACCGAGAGCAAAGAGCCCGATTCTGTGAGCCCTGCGACAGAGGAGAAACCATTCCCGCCTCCCCAGTGGTCACCCTCTCCTTACCTGAGCAGGCTTCATGGTGGTTCTCTCCCCTCCACCACACGGAGATGAAGAAGAAGGCATCGAGGGCGTCTTTCCACTTCTGCCTGAGAGGGTGAGGAAAAAATGATGGGAATGCCGTTTGTTGCTGCACATCTAATTTCTGCTCCAGTCCCCAGATTGTCCCTCTCTCCAGCTTTGCTTCAGAGCACCATTTGAGATCCTGGGGTTAAGAAGATAAGAAGACAAGAACAGTCCTGCTGGATCAGGCCAACAGTCTATGTAATCCAGCCTCCTGTCTCACACACTGGCCAAGCATTCCACTGAATGGCCAAAAACAGGGTATAGAGGCCGAGGCCTTCCCCCGATGTTGCCTTTGGAAAGCCGTTTATCCCTGTGTCCAACACGACATCCTCTGGCAGTAAATCCCACATTTTAATCACTCTCTGTGTAAAGGAGTATTTCCTTTTTGTCCATCCTGAGCCTACTGCCCATCAGCTTCACTGGATACCCTCGAGATCTAGTCTTTGGGTAGAAGGAGCATAAGTTTGCTTTTTCAATTCTTTTCATCCCACGCATAATCTTGGGGCCAGTTTGGTGTGACGGTAAAGAGCGCGGACTCTAATCTGGGAGAACCGGGTTTGATTCCCCACTCCTCCACTCGCACCTGCTGGATGACCTTGGGCCAGCCACAGTTCTCTCAGAGCTGTTCTCTCAAGAGCAGTTTCTCTCAGAGCTCTCTCAGCCCCACCTCCCTCACAGGGTGACTGTTGTGGGGAGAGGAAGGGAAAGGAGATTGGAAGCCACTCTGAGACTCTGAGTGAAGGGGAGGCTATGAATCCAATCTCTTCTTCTTTATAAAACTCTGTTATGTACCTCCTCAGTCTTCTCTTTCTAAACTGAAAAGTCCCAGAGTCTTCACCCTTTCCTCCAACCCCCTCATCATTTTGGTTGCCCTCATCTGTACGTTTTCCAACTCTGCAATATCCTATTTGTGATATGATGACCAGAACTGTAGATGGAATTCCAAATGCGGTCACATCATAGATCTATACCGGGGTATGACAATATTGGCCCTTTTATTCTCAACCCCTTTCCTAATAATCCCTAACACAGAGTTTTGCCTTTTTCACCGCTGCAGCATCCTGGGTTGACCCTTTCCTGGAGTTCTCCACGACCACCCCAAGATTTTTTCCCCTCTCAGTTCTCAGCAAATTCAGACCAGTGTTCCCTTCCCTTCTAAGATGGGTTAGCGTGAGCTAGCTCACAGTTTTTTAGCCTCCGGCTCATTCATTTTTGTCTTTGGCACGCAGTTGCTGGGTAACCTTGGGCCAGCCACAGTTCTCTCAGAGCTGTTCTCTCAGGAGCAGTTCTCGAAAGAGCTCTCTCAGCCCCACCTACCTCACAGTGTGTCTGTTGTGGGGAGAGGAAGGGAAAGGAGATTGGAAGCCACTCTGAGACTCAGAATGAAGGGCGGGCTATGAATCCAAACCCCTTCATCATCTCGGTTGTCCTCCTCTGTACTTTTTCCAGCTCTGCAGTGTCCTTTTTGGGATATGGTTGACCAGAACTGTAAATGGAATTCCAAACGAGGCCGACCCTAGATCTATGCAGGGGCATGACAACATTGGCCCGTTTTATTCTCAACATGAACAATCCCTAACACAGAGTTTGCCTTTTTCACTGCTGCCACACACCGGGTAGATACTCTCATTGAGCTGTACACTAGGACCAATGCTCCCTTCTAAGCGGTGGAGTCTTGTGAGCAAAAATTCTACTTTGTGCGCTACTGGCATTAAAGTTGTGAGTGAGCGATTGGGCTGCTGCATACATTAGTTTGCTCTGGAGCCATCCCTTCCTGAGCTGAGACAAAAATCTGTGAGATGGAAACAAAAAAACCGTGAGCTAGCTCACACTAACTCAGCTTAGAGGGATCCCTGACTAGGACCCCAGCATCTGTTCCCCTTTCAGTCCCAGCGAGTTCAGACCCCTTCAGCCTAGACTTGAAGGTGGGATTCTTTTGTACCAGTGTGCATCACCTTGCACTTAGCAACATGCAACTTCTCTGCGCTTCCTCCTGTGCCCAAACCTTCCCCTTTCCAAGCACCGACCCCCACCCCACCCCAAATCCCCAGGAATTTTCCAGTCCCCACCTGGCAACCCTAGCAAAAAAAACAACCCCGCGCAGTTTCTCAAAGCACAAAGGACACGGCTGCATTTTGGGGGAACGGATGGGTCCGAGTGGGGAAGAAATGGAGGAGCAGGAGCAGAGTTCCCTCTAAGCTGAGTTAGTGTGAGCTAGCTCAGAGCTTTTTAGCCTCCAGCTCACAGATTTTTGCCTTGGCTCCGGAAGGAGGGCTCCAGAGCAAACTAACTTAAGCAGTAGCCGAATTGCTCGCTCACAACTTTAATGCCAGGAGCTCACAAAGCAGAATTTTTGCTCACAAGACTCCACGGCTTAGAGGGAGCATTGGGCAGGAGTGTGTGTGTGTGTGCCTCATCTCTCCCCC
>NW_015171523.1:27410-76261 GCF_001447785.1 Gekko japonicus
AAACCCCCCCCCCCCCCCCCCCCCCCCCCCCCACCTGTCTAGGGCACGACCTAAGTCCTGCCAGGAGAGGCAAAGAAAGCTTTGGCGCTCCCGCCCTCCCCTCCCCCCCCAACTCAAATCAGCCTCCTGCCAAGGTTTGAGTCCCGTCCGGGAGTCTTTCTTTCTTCCCCAGACCTTTTCTGGGGGATTTCTTTGCTTTTGCTCGCTCACCAAGCAGAATTTTTGCTCACAAGACTCCAGAGCTTAGAGGGAGCATTGAACCAAACTTGTGTGTGTCCCTGGGGAGAGAAGGGATGGGAAGAAATGGAGGCTATTGAAGCAGCTTTTTTCTGATGCGAGGGAGGGGGGTGAAAGGGGAGGAGGGGGGAGTCTCTCCCCCCCCCAGTTAAATGCCCCTTCCTCTCCACTTTGGGTCTTGCATTGCAGACCCCCACCCCCAAAAGCCCCTTTCAGCTCACCCAGTCCTTCTCAGCGGCAGCCCGGGAAGTTCAAATGTGGTTTCTGCATGGGAGGAAACCGGAAACGGTTCTGCCCGGAGCCTCTCTAGGAAAGAGGTCTCTCTCTCTCTCTCATTTTACCCCTTGGAGGGGAACCCACGGGTTAAAAAGCAACCCAGGAGAAAGGAAGGGCCGGGAAGTGTCCCTTGACCTCAAATCACATAAATGACACCCCACCAAAATATCTCAGAATGGCTTAGGCCCTTATTCTAGTGTCCTCCCCGCCCTCAAAGCCAGGAAAGAAGCAGCAGAAGAAGAGATTGGATTTATACCCCACCCTTCACTACCCAAAGGTGTCTCAGAGTGGCTTACAAACTCCTTTCCCTTCCCCTCCCCACAACAGACACCTTTGTGAGGTAGAGGTAGGGCTGAGAGAGCTCTTGACAGAAACGGCTCTTTTTCAAGAACAGCTGTTATCAGAACTACGGCTTGCCCAAGGTCATCCAGCAGCTGCTAGTGGAGGAGTGGGGAAGAAGAAGAAGAAGATATTGGATTTATACCCCGCCCTTCACTACCCAAAGGTGTCTCAGAGCACCTTACAAACGCCTTTCCCTTCCCCTCCTCCCCACAACAGACACCCTGTGAGGCAGGTGGGGCTGAGAGAGCTCTTGACAGAAACTGCTTTTTGAAGGACAGCTCTGACAGAACTATGGCTTGCCCAAGGTTATCCAGCAGCTGCTAGTGGAGGAGTGGGGAAGAAGAAGAGATTGGATTTATACCCCGCCCTTCACTACCCAAAGGTAGTGGCTTACAAACTACCTTCCCCTCCCCACAACAGACACCCTGTGAAGCAGGCGGGGCTGAGAGAGCTCTTGACAGAAACTGCTCTTTTTCAAGAACAGCTCTTACCAGAACTATGGCTTGCCCAAGGTCATTCAGCAGGTGCAAGTGGCGGAGTGGGGGAATCAAACCCGATTCTCCCAGATTAGAGTCAGCACACACTTAACCACTACACCAAACTGGCTCTACACCAAACTGGGTTTTATGCCAGTTGGTTCAAAGAGACTTTTTTGGTATCTCTCCTGCAGGGATAAATGTCTAAAAAGAAAGTGAACAAAAGTTAAGAGTCCGGTGGGCTCCTTTAAGACCAACAATGTTTTATTCCAGGTGTGAGCAAAATAAGCTGGGGCCGGTCCTGGTTCCGTGCGCGTTGGTGTTTAGTCATGCCGGCCACATGACCACGGAAACGTCTTCGGACAGCGCTGGCTCTTCGGCTTTGAAACGGAGATGAGCACCGCAACCCTAGAGTCGGATTTGACTGGCTTTCGAGCAAAGGAACCTTTACCTTTTATTAGCCAGTCCCTTAAAGACAGATCAACTTGCAGCTCTGTCCTGTGTTGGTGTGTTGTTGTTTCCCCCCCAGGAGTTTCTTGTAGGCCTAGAATATAAATGTGAAGTTTTATAGAAAAACTAAAGTCCTTCTCAGGTAAGCTACTGGCTGCTTGAGGCCCTTCAATCACTCTGGGAAGACTGCACCCTTCCTCCACGAAATACTTTGACACTTTAGCCCCCACCCCAGTAAACTGACTCAGGTCCTGTCCACACAAGGGGTTTTGGGCCGGGAGAGGGACGGAGCAAACGGGCGCGATCCCACAGCAACATCTAGGAATCATGCTGCGTCCGTTCCCAGCCCGTTCCCAATCCGCCCCTCCCGGCTAAAACCCGCATAAAAAAAGAACCACCTGCCTAGGTGGTTCTTTGCGAAAGGCCGCATCACTGCCGGCCGTGATCGCCGGCATGTCTTTTCGCCGGCGCATCCCCGGCCCCTGGCTGTACTGCGCATGCGCAGTTTGGCAGCCTCCCCCTCGGCATCTGATCGTGCCGGGGAGCAACGGCACCTTGGCTCAGGGGATCGTGGGATCCTGCCGCAGCGTCTCTTTTTTGGTGCGGCTTTTAAAAGCCGCACTTCAGCCAGTGTTTTCCCTGCGGTGTGGCAGGGGCCTCAGTATACTGAAAGAAAATAAAACCACTGTAATATTATCTTGTAGATCATGTTGTAGTCTATAGGTCGCATCGCTTCGTGGTGCCATCGCTTCGTGGCACCTCCACGGGACAAAAATGTGGTTCCAGAGCACGGATCCTCGCCAGCCCTCAGGATTTTGCGATTGGGACACCCAGATTCACCATGAAGTCATGTATCATGTTCATGGCGACAGATTGTTCCACAACAATCAGTTACCACTTTGCAGAACTGCCGTGCTACAAAAAAATTGTTCCAATGCAATTTTTCTGTTGGGTCATTTCAAATTTACCGTCAAATCACATATCGTGCCCACCATCACAGGTTACAGCACAAAAATCATGCACTCCTGGCACCCATTTTTTGTTCTGGCAACCAATACCTGTTCTTAAAATACTCAATAGTGCCACAATGTTGAGGACCGTGGCCTTGGTGTATTTTTAATCCATTCCCCGTCACCTCCCAAAATGACTCAGGATACGTATTTCATTCACCCAATTTCGGAAAGCTATGGAGAGGCCTTATAAAGAACTCATGAAGTCCATAAGGAAATACCTTCCTCTTATTCATCCTGAATGTTAAAAATAATACCCCATAATCAACTGATTTCTCTGAACATTCAAAACTATTTCTTCAGAACCCTGTGTGAAGGAATGCATTTTTTTCCCCCTGTGGAGGAATGAGGACAGCAAAACCTTCTTTTTCTGTTTTAATAGTCTCCCCCCCCCCCAGAGAACAGGCAGGAAAGAGGGAGGGAGGAAATCAATTTAGCAAGACAATACCTCAGCTTACATTCTTACAAATGCTAATAGTTCTAGCAGGAGAGATAATGGGTGGCCAGGGTGGGTCATGTCTCTCTCCCCCCCCTTCAAGAAGGAAACATAAATTTCTGGAGGCTGCAGGAAAAGTTCCTTTTTCTGACCCACCTGACTTAGTCAATGGGTGGAGAACAGGGTTGCCAGGTCTGGGTTGGAAAATACCTGGAGACTTTGGGGGTGGAGCCAGGAGAGGGCGGGGTTTGGGAAGGGGAAAGGCCTCAGCATGGTCCAATGCCATAGAGTCCACCCTTCAAAGCAGCCATTTTCCCCAGGGGGAAAATCTCTCTGTCAGCTGGAGATGAGTTGTAGAAGCGGGAGATCTCCAGGCCCCACCTGGAGGCTGGCAACCCTTGTGGAGAAACAGATATGATAAAACAGCTAAAGGAAGATTTTTGCAATTACAGAAAGCTACGAAGAGGCCTTATAAATAACTCATGAAGTCCATAAGAATACTTTCACCTTATTAATCCAAAAAAATTAAATTAAATCCATAATCAATGGATTTATGTGACGATCCAAAATTATTTCTCCAGGACCCTGGGTAACATGTTACTGGTTAATTAAATGAACAACCCAACATTCCATATTATAACTCTTACCATAACCTACCTCACAAGGTTATTGTTATGAGGATACAACAAAGGACTGGAGAATGATGTCACCCACTTTGGGTCTCCGATGGGGAGAAAAGTAAGCGAGACATTTGTTCTGAATCTAATTCTTGTCTACAGTTCACCAAGAAAAGTGAGATGATCTCTCGTTACTTCATTAGGTATGTTTGTGACACTTTGGGCAGGAGGCAGAAATTCAGACTCAGTACTCAAAACCAATGTTCCCTCTAAGCCGTGGAGTCTTGTGAGCAAAAATTCTCTTTTGTGAGCGACTGGTATTAAAGTTGTGAGCGAGCGATTTGGCTGTTGCATAAATTAGTTTGCTCTGGAGCTATCCTTCCTGAGCTAGGACAAAAATGTGTGAGCTGGAGGCTTAAAAACTGTGAGCTGGCTCACACTAACTCGGCTTGGAGGGAACCCTGCTCAAAACTACTGTTTAGCACTGTAAATGGAACAATCTTGAGGAGTGGCAAATGGAGTGAGCAGGGGAGGGCCCCCTAGTAAGGTACATACATAAAATTCTGACGAGAAATGTGTTGTTTTCATTAGTGGTGTGCCGAATGTAGACTTGCAACGTTTGAAAATAAAACCTGTATGGGAAATCACAGGGGATCTCTCGTTTTCATCATTCGATGCTCCTTGGCATTCAGATCAGACCTCGGTACAGTAATGTAAAGGTAAAGGTTCCCTTGCTCGAAATCCAGTCGAATCCGACTCTAGGGTTGCGGTGCTCATCTCCGTTTCAAAGGCGAAGAGCCAGCGCTGTCCGAAGACGTTTCCGTGGTCATGTGGCCGGAATGACTAAACACCAAGGCGCACGGAACGCTGTTACCTTCCCACCGAAGTGGTACCTCTTTATCGACTTGCAATTTCTTGCTTTTGAACTGCTAGATTGGCAGGAGCTGGAACTAGAGACGGGAGCTCACTCCGTCATGCGGCACACTCGGGTCTCAAACTGCTGAACTACCTACCTTCCACAGCCTGCAGTTAGCGTCTTAACCACTTGAGCCACCGCAGCTACAGTAATGTAGCATTCAGGAAAGAAGATGTAACCCATTATCCCAGCACTGGAGGTCAATATGGAGCAGTCCTTCACAGCTACCATGCATTTTCCCTTCGTGCTCAGACAGGCGGTCACAAAGGACACACAAACGCTACAAAAAACCGGCATGCTGATTCCTGAAGGTGATCGGTTTGGCTTTGTTGAAGGCCCCAGGCGGTTTCCTGTTTAGGAATGCCACTGTGAACTAGACGGCAGCCAAGAAGCCCAGGTAGCCCAATGCAGACCCTTCACTGCATTGCAGGGGGACCTGTCCAGCCTCGGAGGTGATGTCAGACTCCGAGAAGGGAGGAGAGGCTCTCATCCAGATGGTGCAGAGTCCAACTGGAATACCAGAGAAACAAATGACTTGGTGGCCATGAAGGCGGCCACTACAGCGATGGTTTTGGCCAACACAGAAAAGGCGGCCACTGAAAAGATGTTGCTGAAGGCGGTTTGTCAAAGAAGGCAGGTCAGCTTCCTTGGCTGGCCTATGAACACAAAGGAGGAGGAAGAAGAAGAAGAAGAAGAAGAAGAAGAAGAAGAAGAAGAAGAAGAAGAAATTGGATTTATACCCCGCCCTTCACTACCCAAGGGAGTCTCAGAGCGACTTACAAACTCCTTTCCCTTCCCCTCCCCACAACAGACACCCTGTGAGGTAAAAGAAGAAGAGATTGCATTTATACCCCGTCCTTCACTACCCAAAGGTGTCTCAAAGCGGCTTACAAACTACCTTCCCTTCCCCTCCCCACAACAGACACCCTGGGAGGTAGGTGGGGCTGAGAGAGCTCTGAGAGAAATTCCTCTTTTTCAAGGACAGCTCTTATCAGAACTAGGGCTTGCCCAAGGTCATCCAGCCAGCTGCAAGTGGAGGAGTGGGGAATCAAACCTGGTTCTCCCAGATTAGAGTCCGCGCACTTAACCACTACACCAAACTGGAAAGCAGGAAGGGGGAAGGAAATAAAAACAAAAGAGAAGCCATATTGGAGAAGGCCAATGGCCCATCCAGTCCAACATCCTGTGTCACATAGGGGCCAAAACCCAGGTGCCATCAAAAGGAGAAATCCTAGTTAATCCCTGGGACTGATTTTGCACCAATGAGCTACGCTGAACCTGTAAGAATCTCAGATTCAATCATTTAACAAAGTATACAGTTTATTGAAGCCCAATACTTGTTACAGGAAATATTACAGACACGAACATTCAGGATAGAATCAATACACACAATGAAAGTCAAAGCCACAATTACTAGTCTCCTGTAATGCACTCTACCCAGGTTGATTACTATACGGGGAGAGGCACAGAATGCATCTGACACCTATCTGAATTGCTCTTTTGGAGACTGTTAGTCTTTCAATCTATGTCAAGGGGCTGGCTATTACTGACAAATTCTTTCAGGGCTTAAGGTCTACAGAGCTACAGGACTGCTTCTCTCAATCCGATCTATCGCAACTGCTTTGTTCATCTGGGCAAAGAAAACGAGTGAGATTTAGAGAAATACATATGGAACAATTCGCTCATGTGGCTCCCACTTGGGGGAATGTCCTGCCCAAGAAGGAGAGGAAGACTCCAGTTCTAGCACTCCACAGAAGGCGTGAACAGAATGCAATGGGTAGCCGTGTTCGTCTTTCTGTAGCGGAAGAGAAGAGCAAGAGCCCAGTAGCTCCTCAAAGACTAACAACATTTGTGGCAAGGTATCAGCTGTTGTGAGTCACCATTTCAGATATCTAGACAGGAATTTCTCTTTTCTACTGAAAAGAGAACAGTTTAAGTCGACATTTTTATGACGGAAATAAGGTTGAATTTCTAATTTTCCAATCTACTTTTCTTTGATGGAATGCCTTTCCACACTGCAGACATTTCTATGCTTTCCTCCCAGTGTGAATTCTTTGACGCAAAGTTAGTTTCTCCTTCCGTCCAAAGCTTCTGTCACATTTCAGACACTTATATGGTTTCTCTCGTGTGAATTCTTTGATGGAAAGTGAACTTAACCTTGTATCGAAAGCTTTTCCCACACACTCCAGACATTTATATGGTTTATGAATTCTTTCATGGCAAGTAAGGCTTCCTTTGTTACTAAAGTGGTTTCCACATTCCAGGCAATTATATGGGTTGTCCCCTTTGTGAATTCTTTGATGGAAAGTTAGAGTATCCTTCCGTGGAAAGCTTTTCCCACATTCCAAGCATTTATATGGGTTTCTCAACTGTGTGATTTCTTTGATGGGAAGTTAATTTATTCTTCCGTCGGAATTTCCCCCCCACACCCAGACATTTATATGGTTTCTCCCCTGTATGAATTATTTCAAGGCAAGTAAGGCTTCCTTTGATATTAAAGCATTCTCCACACTCCAGGCATTTCTATGAGTTCTCCCCTGTGTGAATTCCTTGATGGAAAGATAAAACAGTCTTCTTTCGAAAGCTTTTTCCACACATTAAACATTTGTATGGTTTCTCCCCTCTGTGAATTCTTTCATGGTAAGTTAGGCTTTCTTTCCTAGTAAAGCCCTTTCCACAATCCAGGCATTTATATCGTTTCTCCCCTGTGTGAATTCTTTGGTGGGAAGTTAAGTTTGTCTTCGCACGAAAGTTTTTTCCACATTCCAGGCATTTATATGGTTTCTCCCCTGTGTGAATTCTTTGATGGTCAGTAAGGCTTCTCTTCTGATTGAACCCTTTCCCACATTCCAGGCATTTATATGGGTTCCCTCCTGAGTGAATTCTTTGATGGAAAGTTAATATAGTCCTCCACCCAAAGCTTTTCCCACACTCCAGACATTTATATGGTTTCTCCCCTATATGAATTCTTTCATGGTCAGTAAGGCTATCTTTCCTACTAAAGCACTTTCCACACTCCAGGCATTTATATGGTTTCTCCCCTGTGTGAATTCTTTGATGAGAATTTAATATTTTCTTGTCTCGAAAGCTTTTCCCACACTCCAGGCATTTATATAGTTTCTCCCCTGTGTGAATTCTTTGATGGGAAGTTAGACTATTCTTTCGTGAAAAGCCTTTTCCACATTCCTGGCAGATATATGGTTTCTCCCCTGTGTGAATTCTTTGATGTTCAGTAAGGCTTCTCTTGTGGTTGAAACCTTTTCCACACTCCAAGCATTTATATGGGTTCTCTCCTGTGTGAATTCGTTGATGAGAAATTAATGTATACTTCTCTCGAAAGTTTTTTCCACACTCCAAGCATTTATATGGTTTCTCCCCTCTATGAATTCTTTCATGGCAAGTAAGAACTTCCTTGCTACTCAAGCACTTTCCACACTCTAGGCATTTAAATGGGATCTCCCCTGTATGAATTCTTTCATGGTAAATAAGACCTCCTTTGCTACTAAAGCACTTTTCACACTCCAGGCATTTATATGGTTTCTCCCCCGTGTGAATTCTTTGATGGATAATAAATATATTCTTCCAATTAAAGCTTTTCCCACACTCAAGACATATATATGGTTTCTCCCCTGTGTGAATTCTTTGATGGGATGTTAGAGTATCCTTCCGTGAAAAGCTTTTTCCACATTCCTGGCATATATATGGTTTCTCCCCTGTGTGAATTCTTTGATGTTCAGTAAGGCTTCTCTTGTGGTTGAAACCTTTTCCACACTCCAAGCATTTATATGGGTTCTCCCCTGTGTGAATTCGTTGATGAGAAGTTAATATATATTTCTGTTGAAAGCTTTTTCCACACTCCTGACATTCATATGGTTTCTCCCCTCTATGAATTCTTTCATGGCAAGTAAGATCTTCTTTGCTACTCAAGCACTTTCCACACTCCAGACATTTATATGGGATCTCCCCTGTGTGAATTCTTTCATGGTTAGTGAGGCTTCTTTTGCTTCTAAAGCAGTTTCCACACTCCAGGCATTTATATGGTTTCTCCCCTGTGTGAATTCTTACATGGTAAGCAAGGCTTCCTTTCCTAGTAAAGCACTTTCCACACTCCAGACATTTATATGCTTTCTCCTTTCTGTGAATTCTATGATGGGAAATGAGGTTTTCTTTGCGACTGAAGTTGTTGCAGCCTCCCAGGGATTTACATGGTTTCTCCTCTGTGTGAACTCTCAGATGACACACAAGGTTTCCCTTCTGCTTGAAGCTATCCCCACATTTGAAGCATTTATATGGTTTCTCTCCTATGTGAATTCTCTGATGATACATAAGGCTTCCACTCTGCTTAAAGATTTTTCCACATTTCATACGTTTATATCGTTTATCCCCTGTGTGACTTCTCTGATGGGAAGGTATGCTTCCACTCTGACAGCAACTGGTGCCAGGTTTCTCCTCTGTATGGATTATTTGATGGGAAGTAAGGTTGTCACTCCACCTGAACAGTTCTCCACACTCCAGGCATTTATATTTTTTCGCCTCTCCCTGAATTCTCTGCAGACCCCTGGCTGAAAGAAAGAGATACGTGTCAGGAGATCTGTGAGAAATGGAGCAGGAGCATTAGAGAATGAAATACATTAACTATGGTAAGAGGGTGCAAGAATAAAAAAACCTTGGTGTCTAGACACACTTTCAAAAGTCTTTGATGGTAATCCATTCCTGTGATATTGTAGTGAAGGATCAGTAGTTCAGAGGAGTTTCTCAAAAATATATCCATAAGCCAGTGAGTTTCTCCTCAGGGCAGTGAGCTTAGTTATTTGCTCTTCAGCCCTCTACAGGCACATTTCCAGCATGCAAGACTCACCCCAGCTCTTTGGAGAAGAACCAGTTCTTAGGATAAGGAAGGTCACAGAAACCCACCCGCCCAAGGAAGGAAGCACAAGCAACACACCGTCCAACCACAAACCTGCCAATCCCTCCTCTTCAGCCATGAGCAGGAAGAACAGCTCTTCTTCTCCTTCTCCTTCCAGCCAGGAGATGAGGTCAGGTTTGGCCGTCACTGGTCCTTTGCATCATGGAAAAAAGAGCAGAAAATTACAATTCTACTCTGTGCACATTAGTTCAGCTCTTCCAAGCCAACTTGACTACATCCCTGCAGGCAATGTTCCCTCTAAGCTCCACAGTGTTCTGCCTGATTAGCAAAAAAAGTTAGTAGTCTTAAAGGTGTGAGCGAGTCTACATTTGACTATTGCATAAAGTAGTTTTTAGAGGAGTATTTCCAGAACCTTGTAAAAATCTCAGAATGAATTCTTTTAAACAATAACTTAAAAATAATTTAACCATTATAAGAGAAAACAGATTCAAGTCAAATTTCATTATAGAAAATGTTGACCTCTATGGGAGTAGACAAGATCTCTGGACAACAGGTCTATACCCTTCCCTTTCCACTACATTGGTAGACCTGGCCTCCGGAGAAGAGGTCTATACCCTTCACTTTCCACTACATTGGTAGACCTGGCCTCCAGAGAAGAGGTCTATACCCTTCCCTTTCCACTACATTGGTAGACCTGGCCTCCGGAGAAGAGGTCTATACCCTTCCCTTTCCACTATATTGGTAGACCTGGCCTCCGGAGAAGAGGTTATACCCTTCCCTTTCCACTACATTGGTAGACCTGGCCTCCGGAGAAGAGGTCTATACCCTTCCCTTTCCACTACATTGGTAGACCTGGCCTCCAGAGAAGAGGTCTATACCCTTCCCTTTCCACTATATTGGTAGACCTGGCCTCCGGAGAAGAGGTCTATACCCTTCCCTTTCCACTATATTACTAGACCTGGCCTCAGACCGTCACCCTGCACTGAGCCTTAGAAAACATACTAGCACTTGGGGGGGGGGGGACGGGACTCTTGCATTCTATTTTGGTGGGTTTTTAAAAGTGAAATATGTCAAATTTACAGGTCAAGTATAACAAGGTAGAACAAAGTGTTCAGCCGTGTTGGTCTGAGGCAGTAGAACAAAGTAAGAGTCCAGTGGACCCTTTAAGACCAACAACGTTTTATTCAAGATGTGGGCTTTTGTGGACAAGCACACTTCGTCAGACAATGAAATGGAACCAGAAATATCAGACAAACATATAGAGCAGCGGTGGACAAACTTGGTTAACGTAAGAGCCACACAGAATAAACGTCAACTGTTTGAGAGCCACAAGACATGAACAAATAGTACACACACATTTTTATTTAAAATATGCAAATTTGCTTTTTATTAACGTTAAATGAGCCTGCCAAAAATAAAAACAAAAGGGATAAAACCAGATATTGATAATGATATTTTATTTGTTTGCTAATGGTATTTCTTTGTCTAAGAGAGAGAGAAAGAGAGGGGTGGAAAGAAAGAATGAAAGAGGTGGAAAGAAAGAGACAGAGAGAGAGAAAGGGAATGAATGAGGGAAGGAAGGAAGGAAGGAAGGAAGGAAGGAAGGAAGGAAGGAAGGAAGGAAGGGGGTCCATTCTATCGGCCCCAGAAGGAGGTATCCCCATCCTCCATTTCCAATGGAAGCAAAAAAATGCTTGTGAGCTGGAAGGGAAAATCCCTGAGCAGCTAGCTGAAATTTTGTGGGCCAGCACCTCTTAGTGCAGATTAGAGAGAACACTGCTCCACAGGTAGACCATTTTGCCCTATACCCCCTTCACTATAAGAGTTTCAGCTGCATCCCCACTGTCGATTAGACAGTGGTCAGATCGTGGCACGGGCCAAACTTCCAACCTCAAAACCTGCTCTTCCTTGAAAGGATTAAAGTTCAAGTTATGACCTTTTCCATGTGTTGGGCACAGAATGGTTTAAGAGAGGCCCAGGTTAAAAATCCAGAGCTGACCCTGGTAAAAAAACCCTCAACATGGATGCTGGAAGTCTCTCAGAACAAGCCTTCTAGGTATCTCAGGCATCATGAATGAAAACTGAGAACTTATGAGACTGGCAGAAAAGCCATCCGTGTGTCCTCCACAGTCACATCGCAGCACAGGTGAGGTAAGGCCAGCCTGGAGGAAATGCCCCTGCTTGGACCCGCCCACTTTCTCCAACCCAGCATCTCTCGGCGGCACCCCTTCTGAAGCCCTCTCACGTGCTCCAAAGACTGCTAAGAGAGAGCCTCAAAGCTCTGCATGGAGAAACCTTTCCAGATGTGTACAAAGGGTGGCATTACTTAGCCAAAGGGCCTGACCACATCCTTCCTCAACGGCAACTATGAACATAGCAGAGTCTTAGCCACACTCAACAGCATCGAGGAGAAAAGATCCCCCTCACCCAGAGTGGCCACGTTCCCAAAATTCTCCAGCATGACATCCTTGTAGAGAGTTCTCTGGGCCGGGCTCAGCAGGGCCCACTCCCCCCGGGTGAAATACACGGCCACCTCTTCAAAGGACACCGGATCCTGCAGGAGGAAGAGGAAGAAGAAAGTGATTCTTTCCATCACTGGGAAATTGGTTCGTGAGGAATAAATCCAAACATGGGTATTAAAATGATTCCTGAACAGCAGCAGCGAGGAGGGGATCGGGGCCCTGAGGCGTCCCCTTCACGGCTCTCCTTGGGGTATTCTCTGGGGACAGAGGGGTGGCCGGCACTCACAGGGGGCTACCAGCCAGCCGCCTGCTCTGGCTTCCTCCTCCTTTGACATGTCTGCTTGACTCCCAGGAGAAAGGCGCTTCCGGAAACAGAAGGATTTGAGCGTGCAAAAGCACACTGATACTGGGCTGAAAGGAGAGCCAAGGCTGGCTCCTCCCAATTTAGTATCATCTGCAAATTTAATAAGCATTCCCTTTGTTCTTTCATCCAAATCATTGATAAAGATGTTCAACAAAACAGGTCCCAGGACACATCCTTGTCACACCATTCACAAGCACTCTTTGGGTGCAATCTGTCAACCAGTTACACATCCACCTAACGGGTAATAGGATCCAAACCACATTATACCAACTTGTCAACAAGATTATTATGTGGAACCTTATCAAAAGCCTTACTGAAATCAAGATAAACTATGTATACAGTACTCCCCTAGTCCAGCAAGGAAGTAACTTTTTTGGAAAAAAAGAGATAAGGTTAGTCTGACACGACTTGTTCTTGAGAAATCCATGCTGACTCTTAGAAATCACAGCTATCACAGCTCAAGGACTGACTGACAATTTGTTCTAGAACTTTTCCAGGTTAGCCAGATCCTCCTTTTCTCCTTTCTTGAAGATGGGGACAACATTTGCCCGCCAATTCATTTTTAGATCGTCCACAAAGAGCGTACAATCAACTTTAATAGAACCTACAAAGGGTTGTTGTATAAATATCTGGGAATATGAAAAATGGAGTTCTATCCAAGTTAGACAATAAAGGTTGTTGGCCATTTTGATCTTCCCCCTCCCGTGGTGCATTTTAGAGTGGGCAATTTCTGGCTACCCCTTCCTAAGAACATCAGAAGAGCCCTTCTGGATCAGACCAGTGGTACATCTAAGTCCAGTATCCTGTCTTCCACAGTGGCCAACCAGTTCCTCTGGATGGCAAACAACAGGGCACAAAGGCTGAGGCCTTCCCCTGAGGTTGCCTCCCGGCCCTGGGATTCAGAGGATGAAGATCAAGAAAAATCATATCCCAATACTGTTTTCGAGATTTCCCACAGAACTGAATTTCGATCGTTCTTCCTTTATTACGATCATTTGACTAATCATATACACAATTATACAATCAAAATTTTGAATTTTACAATATACCAGATAAAAACTATTTAAAATTTTAAATTCTAACTACGACTATTTTCCGAGACTTCAATATTGCAAAACAAAATCTAGCTACTTGGTAGCTAATCTTGGGGTTCTTATCAGGTAAAAGATAATCAAGTCTAGCTTTTTCAGTAAGACCAGGGATTTTGTATAATAACGGGGTGAAAATCTCACCTCGTGCTTCCTTATAACGTGGACAGCTAAAAAACATGTGCTCTATGGTTTCAACCTCTCTCAGCAGACATGAGCAAAGCTCTTCCATACAGGGGGGGTTTCATATAAGAAAAATGGCCCATCCAGTCCAACACTCTCTCACAGAGTGGCCAAAAATACCAGGTGCCATCAGGAGCCTTCCAGTACTGCCAAAAGGAGAGCCAAACACCTTGCCAAGGTAAACACCTTCCTGAATCCATTTATTTCTAGGGATGTTAAATAGACTGCCGACTTCACAGTATATTGAAACTTTGACCACAGATAAACATTTTGAACGGAATTTCTGACCACCGACCAACACTTTTAGGGGATGACAAGAGAGCACTTTGGTTCACCTTAAAAATATTTTTGAAAGCTAGTATGGCGTAGCAGCTAGTCCGAGTGTCAGACTGGGAGACCCAGGTTCAAACCCCCACTCTGCAATGGAAACTTGCCGGGTGACCTTGGGCCAGTTACAGACTCTCAGCACAACCTACCTCATAAGGTTGTGGTGAGGATAAACGGAGAAGAGACTGATCTAAATCACTTTGGGTCCCCCATTGGGCAGAAATGAATCAAATAAATAAATTTATTTGATTTATTTATTTATTATCAAATTTATCCCCTCCCCTCCCCGCAAAGCAGGCTCAGGGTGGCTTCCAACAACAATACAACAATACAAAGTAAAAGCATAAATAATACAGAATTAAAACACAGCAATTAAAATAATGCATTACAAATCAATCATTAAAATTAACCATTAACCATTAATTAATCATTAATCAAAATTAGTCATTAATCATTCAAAATTTGTCCCACAGTTTTGGGTCTTCGGGCCTTTGTTTCCAGGGTTTGATTCCCCACTCCTCCACTTGCACCTGGCTGGATGGCCTTGGGCAAGCCGTAGCTCTGATAAGAGCTGTTCTTGAAAAAGAGCAGTCTCTGTCAAGAGCTCTCTCAGCCCCACCCGCCTCACAGGGTGTCTGTTGTGGGGAGGAGAAGGGAAAGGAGTTTGTAAGCCGCTCTGAGACACCTTTGGGTAGTGAAGGGCGGGGTATAAATCCAACCTCTTCTTCTTCTCTTCTTCTTCTTTGTCCCACCAGGTCCCGGTAGAATCCCGAATATTTTTCATATGGCACAAGTGAACCTTACAATAATTAAAGGGTTTTCTCAACAGCCTCCTTCCAACTGTCAAGAATTCCAGGCGCTCCAAAGAGAACATCACACCCACGCACACACCCCTTTTTTGGTTTGGCCAAGGAACTTCCAGCGAAGCTCAACATCTAGCCCTCCACAATTCCAGTTTCGGAAATTCCTCAAGGTTTCGGGATGTTGCTTGTAGAGGGCAGAGTTGGGGGGGGGGGGAGTTTCCATAAGGAGCGTGATGCCAAAAAGCCTGCCCCCATTTCTGTATTCTAGAAATCAGGTATGATTTCCAGGAGAGCTTTGGGTCTCACCTGGAGGTTGGTAACCAGAATTGTTTTATTGTCCCTGTTGGGGCCTCTCTGGACACGTGATCCAAGACAGGCTTTGAGCAGAACCAAGGGCAAAGTGCCCGATTCAGTGAGCCCTGAGACGGAGAAGAAACCATCCCCATCTCCCCAGTGATCGCCGCCCCCCTTACCTGAGCAGGCTTCATGATGGATCTTTTCTCCCCACCACATGGAGACGGCGAAGAAGGCATCGGGGTATTCTTTCCGCTGCTGCCTGGGAGGGTGAAAGAGAACAATGGTGGGAAACCCTTTTTTGCTGCACATATAATTTCTGTTCCAGTCCCCAGAGTGATTCACTCTCCAGGTTTGCTTCAGAGCACGATTCGAGATCCTGGGGTTAAGGACACAAGAAGAGCTCTGCTGGATCTGACCAATGGTCCATCCATTCCAGCACCCCATACCAGAGTGGCCAACCAGTTTCTCTGGAGGGCCAACAACTGCGCACAGAGGCCTAGCCTGAGAAGACCATAAGAAGAGCCCTGCTGGACCAGACCAGTGGTCCATCTAGTCCAGCATCCTGCCTCACACAGTGGCCAACCAGTTCCTCTGGAGGGCCAAGCACAGGGCAGAGAGGCCTTCCCTTGATTTTGTCTCTCGGCTCTGAGATTCAGAGGATTAGTGCCTTTGAAAATGGAGGTTCCCCTCAGTCACCCGGGACAGTGGCCATAGATAGACTGATCCTCCATGAATCTCTATCTAATCCCCTTTTCAAGCTGTTCATTGCTGTGGCCATCACTACATCCTCTGGCAGTGAGTTCCACATTTTAATCACTCTCTGTGTAAAGTTAATCGTTCTTTTGTCTGTCCTGAACCTACTGCCCATCAGCTTCATTGGGTGCACTCTAGTCTTTTGGGAGAGCGGGAGTCGGATTTCTCTTTCCCAACTCTTTCGACCTCAAGCATAATTTGATAAACCTCTACCATGTCCCCCCTAGGCCGTCTCTTTTCTAAACGGAAAAGTCCCAGACTCTTCAGCCATTCATCCTAGGGAAGGGGCTCAAACATCCGTGTCCCGTGGCCTCCCAGGGCCAGATGAGGAACGCACAGTCGGAGCCCAGCAAGTTGGATAACTGACTGTTTATTGCAATAATCAGGAGATACAGAACTGAATGCCAAAGCACCCAGTGTTAACAAGCTGTCTCTCTGCCCTGGACAGGAAGGGCAGCTGGTCTTATACCCCAAAGGACGTCAGAACAGCTTACAATCAATAAAGAATACAACTGGTTCCAAACAGAGCTTGCATCCCTCCATTAGGTAAAGGTAAAGGTTTCCCTTGCTCAAAAGCCAGTCAAATCCAACTCTAGGGTTGCGGTGCTCATCTCCGTTTCCAAGCCGAAGAGCCAGCGCTGTCCGAAGACGTTTCTGTGTTCATGTGGCCGGCATAACTAAACGCAGAGGCGCATGGAACGCTGTTACCTTCCCACCAAAGCAGTACCTATTTATCTACTTGCAATTCCTTGCTTTTGATCTGCCAGGTTGGCAGGAGCTGGAACCAGAGACGGGAGCTCACTCTGTCATGTGGCACTCAGGTCTCGAACTGCTGAACTACCGACCTTCCAGCCTGCACTTCGGTGTCTTAACCACCTGAGCCACCACAGCTCCATTGGTGTACCCCAACTTCAGCTAAGGTTACAATTATTTGCCTTTGTTTACCTGACCTAGAGGAGCTGCAGTGGCTCAAGTGGTTAAGACGCTGAACTGCAGGCTGTGGAAGGCCAGTAGTTCAGCAGTTCGAGACCCGGGTCCCGCATGATGGAATGAGCTCCCATCTCTAGTTCCAGCTCCTGCCAACCTAGCAGTTCGAAAGCAAGAAATTGCAAGTAGATAAATAGGTACCGCTTCGGTGGGAAAGCAACAGCGTTCCGTGCGCCTTGGTGTTTAGTCATGACCACGGAAACGTCTTCGGACAGCGCTGGCTCTTCAGCTTTGAAACGGAGATGAGCACCGCAACCCTAGAGTCGGATTCGACTGGCTTTCGAGCAAGGGAACCTTTACCTTTTTTTACCTGACCTAAGAACATTAAGGCACATTGAGGTCTTCTGGAATCCTTCAAGGTTCTTAGCATCGTTATAGAATGGGATGTCTGATAAGAACCAAGGATTGTGTTAGAAGCCACACCTTATCAGGAAAAGCTGCGGTGGCTCAAGTGGTTAAGACACCGAACTGCAGGCTGGAAGGTCGGTAGTTCAGCAGTTCGAGACCTGAGTGCCACATGACAGAGTGAGCTCCCGTCTCTGATTCCAGCTCCTGGTGCCTGGCACTACAAAGGAGAATGCTGTGTGGGAACATCCAGAGACACTGCAATGTTTTTTCCGTTGTAGATCTATGGGCCTTTTTGGTCCAGAGGGATGCATTTCTAAAATCCTGTCTTATTCCCTACTCTGTAACATGCAGCTAGAATCAGGGCTATTTTTGGGCAGGAACGCCCAGCAAGAACTCATTAGCATAACAGGCCACACCCAACAGCAGAAACTCATTAGGATTGGCTACATTAGGGGTGTGTGGCCTAACATGCAAAGAAGTTCATGCTACAAAAAAAGCCCTGGGTTTTGACAACAAACAAGGTAAACAGAATAAGAAGCAAAAGGTGGATGTGGCTGGATGACCACACTTCTGGTAACATGGGGGTGCGGCCTAATATGCTAACGAGCTGTGCTGTCAGGGTTGTGGCCTAATATGCTAATGAGTTTCTGCTGTTGGGTGTGGCCTATTATGCTAATGAGTTCCTGCTTGGCTTTTTCTACAAAAAGAGCCCTGGCTAGAATATTCTTCTATAAAAACAAGCAAAGCTTACTGGGGTCCCGGTCACACGCAGAATTAGCCACATGATAGGGATGAATGCCGGATTTTACGGGCGCGATCACACGAAAACATCTGGCGATCACACGAAAACATCTGGCGAGTGTCCCGCGCCCGTCCGCAACCTGTATCACCCCACCAAAGATGCGGAGCAAAAAGTGGACTAGTTTACGGAAAACACACGGTGCAGGCGGGCGTCTGGTCGTGGAAGTGCTGGTATCCCGTCGCATCCGGCGCCCGTCTGCGTCCCACCGGATTTTTTTTACACCTCCGTGATATGTGCGCAAACATGGAACTGCGCACGCGCATAAACACGTTACTTGAACCGCCTCACCCTTCTTTGCCACGCTTCACCATCAACGTGTGATCGGTGGCTCACGGCCTGAGCACGGAGCCTCGGAGGGACGTCTGATCGAGCTACCATGCTTCATTTTGCCCCGGGGCAAAAAGCCTCACACACCCTCCCCCCGGATTATCTCGCTCCCGTAACCGGGACCTGGGTTAACTGATCAATACACTACATGGTTACAGGTATTCATGCGTATTGAAACTTATCAAAACAAAGTAGAAGTAAACAATAATCATTTCTCTTGATCCCATGTCCTGCACCTTCAAATCTTGGTTCCCTTCCTCTGTACTTTTTCCAGCTCTGTATGTTTTCCAGTTCTCACAATGCAAGAACTCGTGGGCACTCGATGAAATTGCTGAGCGGTCGGGTTAGAACGGATAAAAGGAAGTCCTTCTTCACCCAAAGAGTGATTAACACATGGAATTCACTGCCACAGGAGAAGGTGGCGGCTACAAGCATGGAGAGCTTCAGGAGGGAATTAGATAAGCATATGGAGCAGAAATTGCAAGTAGATAAATAGGTACCACTTCAGTGGGAAGGTAACAGCGTTCCGTGCACCTTGGTGTTTAGTCATGCCGGCCACATGACCACGGAAACGTCTTTGGACAGCGCTGGCTCTTCGGCTTTGAAATGGAGATGAGCACCGCAACCCTAGAGTCGGATTCGACTGGCTTTTGAGCAAGGGAACCTTTACCTTTACTATAGATAGGAACTCTCGATCTGGGGCAAGTGATGCTCTGTATTCTTGGTGCTTGGGGGAGGGCAACAGTGGGAGGGCTTCTAGTATCCTGGCCCCACTGCTGGACCTCCTGATGGCCCCTGGTATTTTTGGCCACTATGTGACAGAGTGTTGGACTGGAAGGGCCTTTGGCCTGATCCAACACTGGCTTCTCTTATGTTCTTATGTCTTTTGGCCAGAACTGGATTCCAAAGGAAGCCGCACCATAGATCTATAACAGGGGCATTACAATATTGCTTGTTTGATTCTCAGTCTCTTTTCTAACAATCCCTAAAACAGAGTTTTCCTTTTTCACTGCTGCAGCACACTGAGCAGGCACTTTCCTTGAGCTCTCCACGACCATCCCAAGATCTTTTTCCCTCTCGGTCTCAGCAAGTTGAGACCCCATCAGCCTAGACTTGGAGTTGGGATGTTTTGAGATTACTCAAACTGTACAAATAAGAGGCTGGGGTAATGTACAACGCGGATAATCTGAGAGCCAGTTTGGTGTAGTGGTTAAGTGCTCTAGTCTGGGAGAACCGGGTTTGATTCCCACTCCTCCACTAGCAGCTGCTGGTGTGACCTTGGGTCAGTCACAAGTTCTCTCAGAGCTGTTCTCTCAAGAGAAGTCCTCGAAAGAGCTCTCTCAACCCCACCTACATCACAGAGTCTCTGTTGCAAGGTGGGGAAGGGAAAGGAGATCTCCTTCGGGTAATGAAGGGTGGGGTATAAATCTAATATCCTCTTCTTCTTCTTCTTCTGTTCAGTCTGGAGAAGAGGAGGTTGAGGGGCGACAGGATTGCTCTTAAAGTATTTGAAGGGCTGTCACTTAGAGGAGGGCAGGGAGCTGGTTCCTGTTGGCAGAGGAGGATAGGACTCGAAATAATGGGTTTAAATTAAGGGAGGGAAGGTACTGGCTGGCTCTTCAAAAAAAGTTTTTTAGAAGAAGAAGAGTGGATTTACACCCGTTCTTCACTCCCAGGGAAGGTCGGGGTATAAATCCAGTCTCTTCTCCTGGTGTGAGCCCCAGTTTGGTGTCGTGGTGAAGTGTGCTGACTCTAATCTGGGAGAACTGGGTTTGATTCCCCCACTCCTCCACTTGCACCTGGCTGGATGACCTTGGGCAAGCCATAGTTCTGATAAGAGCTGTCCTTGAAAAAGAGCCATTTCTATCAGAGCTCTCTCGGCCCTGCCTACCTCACAGGGTGTCTGTTGTGGGGAGGGGAAGGGAAAGGAGATTGTAAGCCACTCTGAGACGCCTTTGGGTAGTGAAGTAAAGGTAAAGGTTTCCTTGCTCAAAAGCCAGTCGAATCCGACTCTAGGGTGCAAAGCCAAAGAGCCAGCGCTGTCCGAAGACGTTTCTGTGGTCATGTGGCCAGCATGACTAAACACCAAGGTGCACGGAACGCTGTTACCTTCCCAATCTCCTCCTCCTCCTCCTCTTCAGCCCCAAAGTGCATCACTTTACACTTAACAACACTGAATTGTCCATGCCCACCCCTCCCCAGGAACCCTCTCCCAAATCTCCAGGAATTTCCAAGACGTGACTTGGCAACCTTCCCGCTGGCTTCCCAAAGAGCAAAGGACAAAGGCTGCATTGCTGGGGAACGCGATGGGCGAAGCTTGCTGGGGTCGGGTGGGGAAGAAGCGGAGGGGGAGGGGGAGGAGCGCGTGTTGCGGGGGGCGGGTGAGGCTCAAATCTCCTGCTGCTCCTCCCCAGGCTTGACCCATCACCGCAGGGCAAAGAGCCCCTTCCAATTCCGTGCCTCCGGCGAGTCTTTCTTCCCCGGATCTTCGTCGGGGATTTCTTTGTCTTTGCTCAAAGCGGTTTTTGCGGATACCGGGGTGGGGTGGGGTGCGTGAAAGGTCTCTCCTCCCAGTCCCCCACCCCCTTCTCTCCACTTGGGGTCTTGCATTGCAGACCCCCGCCTTATTTCTCCACCACCCCTCCCCCCAAAAAAAGCCCTTTGGAGCTCACCGAATCCTTCCCGGGCATTCATGCAGCAGCAGCAGCCTGGGAAATTCAAGCGAGGCTTCAGCAAGGGCGGAAATCGGAAATGGTTCCCAACCCCCGTGCCTCTCTAGGACACACAGGAGCCAGTGTTCCCTCTAAGCTGAGTGAGTGTGAGCTAGCTCACAGTTTTTTAGCCTCCGGCTCACACATTTTTGTCTTAACTCAGGAAGGATGGTTCCAGAGCAAACTAATTTATGCAACAGCCAAATCGCTCGCTCACAACTGTAATGCCAGTAGCTCAGGAAGTAGGATTTTTGCTCACAAGACTCCACAGCTTAGAGGGAGCATTGCACAGGACTGTCTCGTTTAAACCTTTGGAGGGGACCTCACGGGTTCGAAAGCGACACGGGAAAGAGCAAGGAAAGGCCGAGCTGTGTCCTGTGACCAACCCTCCCTCTAATCTGTGGAGTCTTGTGAGCAAAAATTCTACTTTGTGAGCTACACTGGCACTAAAGGTGTGAGTGAGCAATTTGGCTACTGCATGAATTACTTTGCTCTGGAGCCCCATCCTTCCTGAGCCAAGACAAAAATGTGTGAGCCAGAGGCTAAAAAAACCTGAGCTAGCTCACACTAACTCAGCTTAGAGGGAACACTGCCCGTGACATCCACCAGATCATATAAACGAAGATCCCACTCCACATCCAAAGCTCAGGCTATTATCCTGTAGCCCCCCCAAGCCAGGAAAGAAAAATGGGCTTTATTCAAATTGGTTCCAAACCAGGGTATGTATTTTATCCATCTATCTGTGGTTAAAGGGTCATCTTAACCCCCAAGGACTGTTTCCTCTTATAGTTCAAGTCAATTTTCAATTTGATTGGTTTTGTTGTTGTTCAGTCGCACAGTCGAGTCCGACTCTTCGCAACCCCATGGACAAGATCTCTCCAGGCCCTCCTGTTTTCCGCCGTCCTCTGAAGTTTGCTCAATTTCATGTTCGTTGCATCTATGACACTGTCCAACCATCTCATCCTTTGCCGTCCCCGTCTTCTTTGACCTTCAATCTTTCCCATCATCAGGGTCTCCTCCAGTGAGTGCTCCCTTCTCATTGGGTGGCCAAAGTATTTGAGCTTCATTTTCATTATCTGGCCTTCCAGGGAACAGTCAGGGTTGATTTCTTTGAGGATTGACTGATTTGATCTTCTTGCAGTCCAAGGGACTCTCAAGAGTCTTCTCCAGCACCATAGTTCAAAAGAATCTATTCTTCGGCGCTCGGCCTTCCTTATAGTCCAACTCTCACAGCCATACATGACTACTGGGAATACCACTGCTTTGACCATGCGGATTTTTGTTGGCAGGGTGATGTCTCTACTTTTTATCATGCTGTTTAGGTTCGCCATCGCTTTCCTCCCAAGGAGGAGGCGTCTATTAATTTCATGGCTGCTGTCACAGTCTGCGGTGATCTGGGATCCCAGGAACATGAAGTCTGTCACTACTTCCACGACTTCCCCTTCTATTTGCCAAGGAGTGATGGGGCCGGATGTGAAGATCTGGGTCTGTTTTAGACCGCATGGCCGGGCCCACATGGCCGTGGCCATCTTTACTTAATACATTACACGTAACACTGAAATTCACTGCCATCCCCCAAATGAGAGATCCGTGCCATGAAGAAAGTAGAATCTAAAAAACTGAGATGGGAGGGGGTTGAAAACAAAAAGAGGAGCGACGGGGGAGAGATATAATATCATGGCAGTGACACGTCCTTTTAGTTTCAGTACAGAAAGGGGACTAAAATCTTTTTCTGTCACAGGAGTCGATCCTTATGTGTGAGGGAGTGATGCTCTGTCTTCTTGGTGCTGGGGGGGCAACAGCAGGAGGGTTTCCGGGGTCCTGGCCATGCTAGTGGACCTCCTGATGGCACCTGGGTTTTGGACTGGATGGGCCTTTGGCCTGATCCAACATGGCTTCTCTCTTATGTTCACCCCTGAGACCTTCAGAGCAAGGTGTATGGGAGAAGGACAGAACCCCACACACAGAAGACCACAATGGAGCTTTCTCAGAGGGGGGGAGAGTCTGGTTTTGGTCAAGGCTCAGAGGTGGAGGGGCTGAGAGAGGAAGGGATCGCAAAGGGTGATTCTCTTCCGAATGAGGGAGTGGTTATTCTGGAGAGAGCAGAAGAAAAGAAGGCAACCAACGAGGATGAGATAAACAGGTTTGGCTCAGGAACACCGGACAAGATGTCTGCTGGGATGGTTGAGCCTTTGGAAACAACACATTTCCTCCATTTCCCCCAGGTCCTTTCCCACATGTGAAGTCAGGATTCCATGGCAGAAGCTCAAACCATGTGCTGACACCGTATACTTGTGTGTGTTTCTTGATTTTTGAACAAGGGCTTGCATCTGAACAGAAGTCCTTCCCAAGTAGAAGGCCGTTTCTCTGAGTGAACCCTCAGGTCCAATTTTGGGGGAAACTCTGACTACAGTTTTAGCACGGATAAAGTTTTTCCTGTGCAAATGGTTTTGTGTGACGTCAGCAGGGGTCATTTCCTGCAGGAGCGCCCAGGAGTGGAGCTCCGGCAGTAAAGAACCCAGGGGGCGGGCACATGCCAGAAGCCCCACCCCCTGCTCCCAGCAGCCCTCAGTCAGAGCAAGAAGCAGCCAGGTAAGTTGCAGAGGTCCCCCCTGGCCTAAAACAGTCCAGTGGCACCTTTAAGACCAAGTTTTATTCAGGTACAAGCTCTCCCTCTGTAGTGTATTCAAAGCTGCCTTGAATGCATGATATGTTGTGAAACATCTAATTGAAGTGTAATGTAAAGCTTCGTCCTGGGCTAGGATCCAAATCCATCCAATCGTGTTAGTAGCCCAGGAAGCACCTAACCAATCACTTTCAAGCAACCTCCCTGAGCGGGAACATCCGTGATTGGGCCTTATGTGAACAACCTTATTGGTTGGTATTTGTACAGTGGGTGTGGCTACATTAGCTGGGACTGTTTAAAAGCAGGACAGCTGCAATGTAAAGGCTGTTCTGGCTATCAGATGTTGATCCGTGTTGGAGTTGTGTTCGAGTTGAAGAATAAAGTTGTGTTCTTGCTGAATCACTCTCCAACTGCTTTGTTAAGCGAACGACTTAACATCCTCCTCTGCAAGAACAGATCTGTACTGTACTGTCCCCCCCCCCAATAGCTAGCAATCCAAAACAATCCAGTGGAGCCTGAGCGGTGGGTGTTGCCTTCTGACACACTTCCGGTGATGTCAGTGGGGTGTGGCATATGCAAATAAGTTATCCTAATGAGCTCCTCCACCTATTTTTCTACAAAATGACCCCTGGACATCAGACTGCCGCTCCGACAAAAGCTCTTCCTGCATCCCAAGCATTTAGATAGCTTCTCCTGTATGTGAATTCTCCGATGTACAGTTAGGGTCCCATTCCAAGAGAAGGTCTTGGCTCAGCTCAGGCATTTTTATGGTTCCTCCCCTGTGTGGATCCTTCAATACAACTTCAAGCTGTCTCCTTAACTGAAGCCCTTCCCAAAACGTAAGCCAGAGTATGGTTTCTCACCTCCGGGGGCTATGAGATGTAAGCTATGTGCTCTGACTGAAACCCTTTCCATCCTCAAAGAAGTTATATGGCTTCTGGTGTTTAACATGTTGTTGAAGGTGTTAGAATAGTTAGAATGCTGTTCCAAGATAAGCTCTTCCCACACTCCAAGCATTTCTACCGTTTCTGCACCATTCAAACCCTGATATGTATTATTAGTTTACCTTTCTCAGAGAAGTTCTTTTTACGTTTGGCTGACAGGAAGAGCTCCCTCAGCACACGCAATTCCTTTCATTTATTAAACTGCATAGGGACAGGGAAGCCCAGAAACAGCCAAAGGAGGAGCTGTTTATCTTCAGCCAGATGGCCATGGGCGGAAGCGGGCCGACTCCTGTGAGGACTCCTTGGCCACACATCCACACAGCCCTCTGGCTCCTGGTCTCTGGGGATTTCGGCCCCTTTTGGAGCGCAAAGGGAGAAGCCAGCATTTCCCTTCCTGTCTAGGTGGTCTGCCTGGTATGTTGGAAGCCAGTTTGGTGTAGTGGTTAAGTGCGCGGACTCTAATCTGGGAGAACCGGGTTTGATTCCCCACACCTCCACATACAGCTGCTGGTGTGACCTTGGGTCAGTCACAAGTTCTCTCAGAGCTGTTCTCTCAAGGGCAGTTCTGTCAAGCGCTCTCTCAGCCCCACCTACCTCACAGGGTGTCTGTTGTGGGGCGGGGAAGGGAAAGGAGATTGTAGGATGCTCTGAGACTCCATGGGTAGTGAAGGGCGGGGTATAAATCCAATCTCCTCCTCCTCCTCCTCCTCCTGTTTCCCCAGCAGGAATAGAAATGACTGCTCAGCTGGGAAGGGAATGTTTTCTCCAGCTCTCTCTTGAAAAAACTTTCAGTCCACCGAGTAGGTCAATGCCTGGAAAAGAGCAGTTCCGAGCAGAACACCCTGCCGTAAGAGCAGTGTTCCCTCTAAGCTGAGTTAGTGTGAGCTAGCTCACAGTTTTTTAGCCTCCGGCTCACACATTTTTGTCTGAGCTCAGGAAAGATGGCTTCAGTCAGAGCAAACTAATTTATGCAGCAGCCAAATGGCTCACTCACAACTTTAATGTCAGTAGCTCACAAAGTAGAATGTTTGCACACAAGACTCCACAACTTAGAGGGAGCATTGCATAAGAGACCCTGAAGCTCTGGGCTGGGGCTGAAAAGGTTTCCTTCCCCATCGCCTTCTTCTGTCTCTTTTGCGAGATCTCTCCAGCCGGCCCCTCGTGCAGTGGGGCTGTCACGGGAAGCTGCCCCGCACAGCCACTGAAGAGCGAAGAACCCTCTTCCCAAATACTTCTGTTCTTCTCTGCGGCTCCAGGTTGTTGCGAGGGACTACATTGCCCAGAAGGCGTTGCGAGCACGAGAGAGGTGGACCCTTCCTCCCCCAGACTTTCAAGGGGGCGGCTTCCCATCGAGCCAGGAGAAGGGGATTTGGGGAACATGGAATTCCGCAGCGCTTCTTTTCTTTCTCCCTTCCCCCGACAGGAGGGAGACTTTGGCTTTTGCACGTCTGCAGGCAACGTAAGTGTCGGGTTTCCCAGAGCAGATCTTGGGCAAGAATAAGGGAGGGGAGAGAAAATAGGGTTGAATGGGAGACTGGGAGAGGAAGGGGGCGGACGCAGGAGAGAGGCTTCCCCGGGCGAGAGTTGTGCGGGGTGGGGGTGGGCTACTTTCCCCACCCACTTGAATGTGTTCCCTGCAGCCAGCCTTGGTTTAGTTTATTATTAAAACTTAGAGGGACCCCCAGTCTGATAAGAACATAAGAGAAGCCAATGTTGGATCAGGCCAACACTCTGTGTCACACAGTGGCCAAAAATACGAGGTGCCATCAGGAGGTCCACCAGTGGGGCCAGGACACTATTTATTTATTTATTTATTTAATTTCATTTATACCCCACTCTCCCCGCACGGCTTACAGTATACGGGTGCCATACAGCACCATAATTCCACAATCAAGGCACACAGTGCAATAAAAATGCAACTAGAAGCCCTCCCACTGTTGCCCCCCCCCCCCAAGCACCAAGAATACAGAGCATCCCTTGCCCCAGACTGAGAGTTCCTATCTATACCATAAGAACATAAGAGCAGCCAATGTGGGATCAGGCCAGTGGCCCATCCAGTCCAACACTGTGTCACACAGTGGCCAAAAACACCAGGTGTCATCAGGAGGTCCACCAGTGGGGCCAGAGCCCTCCCCCTGTTGCCCCCCCCCCCCAAGCACCAAAAAGACAGAGCATCCCTTGCCCCAGACCAAGAGTTCCTATCTATACCTTGTGCCTAATAACCACTGATGGACCTCTGCTCAGTTGGGGTTTCTTTTGTTTTACCACTTACTTGGACTTGACCAAGAGATGCCCAGTTTTGTGCAGTTTTCTGAACTTCTATTTCTTGGAGACTTTCACTTGGAGACTATAACTAGCAGAGGCTCAAAACAGTTAATGCAGTTTTCCTTGCCATCGCTTTGATGTATTGCATTCTTTTAAACAATTGAGCAGGCCATGGGGCCCTTTCTTGAAAGCTCAGGCACAGGAGTAGATTATCAAGTGGGCCATATTTTCCTCTTTCAGAGATCCCCGGTGTCTTTTGAGGAGGTAGCCATATTCTTCACGAATGAGGAATGGGCTCTGCTGGACCCAGGACAAAGAAAAGTCTTCTGGGAAGTGATGGAGGAAAATTATGAGACCGTGGCCTCCCTGTGTAAGTCTTTCCTTTTATTATGAACTAGGAAAAAGTCCCGTTGTGGAAATAAATACAACGGCCTCTAGAAAGAGGCTCTGGGCGGGTGCCCCAACCTTGGACACTCAGTATCAATTTGCTGTGGCGACCTCAGCAGGGTATAATGACACTGAGTCCACCATTTTCTCCAGAGGAACTGATCTCTGCTACCTAAAGAAGAGTTGTAATTTTGAGTGATCTCCAGTCCTCACCTGGAGATTGGACACATTTTACCTCAGAAGAACAAACTGTTTAGAATGTTAGAGGCAAAAGCCAATCAAGTCGCATATACAAATGACCTCTGTGTTCCGAGGCAAAGGCCAATGAGGCTGCATATGCAAATAACCCCTGTGTTCTGACTGGCTATGGGGGGGGGGGGCGGAACAGCAAACTGTTTAGAATGTTAGAGGCAAAAGCCAATCAAGTCGCATATACAAATGACCTCTGTGTTCCGAGGCAAAGGCCAATGAGGCTGCATATGCAAATAACCCCTGTGTTCTGACTGGCTATGGGGGGGGGGGGCGGAACAGCAAACTGTTTAGAATGTTGGCGGCAGGACTCAGGCAAAGCAGCCAGTGGATAGGGAGACCCTCTGAATGACAGATCAGAGAGCGAAGTGATTTTGAAGCGTGTGGAATGTTCTAGAGAAGTGCCACTACCATTTGGCTTTTACTTATAAGGTAGATGTGGAAGAGAAGGGGGGAGGTGGCATCCTTCTTTGGCCCTCTTGAATTTATGAACACACTTCCACATTGTTCTCGTGGTGGAAGGCTGCCCCACAGTCACAAGATAGCCTTAGGGTAGGAAGTGCAAAGGCTTGGGTAGTCGCTATGAGATGAGTTTTGTACTGAGCCTGAAGAGGACAGAGGTCACTGGAGCAGGGGTCTTCATAAAACAAGGAAGATTTATTCATACACACAGGAGGCCGCCTCACAAAGCAACAAATGAGCAAAGAAACCTTCTATTCCACGCTCCCAAATAGTTAAGTTTTTGTAAATTTCCTTGGGCATTGTTGTTGCAGGGGACTACGTTTCCCAGAAGGACCTGCATTGTCTAGATGTCGAGGGAGTGTTTTTTCCTCAAGGTGGAGAAGGAAATGTATGGGATCTGCAGTCCCATAGGGCCTCGCTTCTCTGTTGTTTCCCCTGGCTGGAAGCAGGATTGGGCTTTTTCATGTCTGCAGGAAAGGTGAGCTTGTGATTTCATCAGTGGCTCCTGGGCAATGCTCCCTCTAAGCTGTGGAGTCTTGTGAGCAAAGGTTTTACTTTGTGAGCTATTGGCATTAAAGTTGTGAGCGAGCAATTTGGCTACTGCATACATTAGTTTGCTCTGGAGCCATCCTTCCTGAGCAAAGACAAAACTCTGTGAGCTGGAGGCTAAAAAACTGTGAGCTAGCTCACACTAACTCAGCTTAGAGGGAACACTGCTCCTGGGCAACAATAGAGGAGGGAGAGAAAATATGTGTGAATATGTGTGGAGGAGAAGGAGCTGGCCTGAGGGGTGGGGTGGGATGGGGTAATTCTGTTTTTACCCGCATGAATAATTTCTCTAAAACCATCCTGGGCTTCTTTGTATTTTTTGTCAGCTAGATGGATCCAGAACGGTTCGCTGTCTGTTCGTACTGTTTCCCGTAGCTAGCTGCATTCTCCACTGGTTAACCCACAAATACATATTTGGCCATATTTTGCTGCTGTGATGGGAGTACCTTAAACACCTTCCCTTACTGCAGGGGCTCTTAACCTGGGATAGATTTCAAGAGGCCCATGAACTTGAATGGGAAACAAATTACATATTTATTTTCACTAACCTCTAACAGAAAGTTAGAGCTGCGGTGGCTCAAGTGGTTAAGACGCTGAACTGCAGGCTGTGGAAGGTCAGTAGTTCAGCGGTTCAAGACCCGGGTGCCGCAAGACAGGGTGAGCTCCTGTCTCTAGTTCCAGCTCCTGCCAACCTAGCAGTTCGAAAGCAAGAAATTGCAAGTAGATAAATAGGGACCACTTCGGTGGGAAGGTAACAGCGTTCCGTGCACCTTGGTGTCTAGTCATGCCGGCCACATGACCACGGAAATGTCTTCGGACAGCGCTGGCTCTTCGGCTTTGAAACGGAGATGAGCACCGCAACCCTAGAATCGGATTCGACTGGCTTTTGAGCAAGGGAACCTTTACCTTTACCTTTAACAGAAAGTTAGCATTTTCACCAATAGAAATCTGATATTTTCATGTACTATTAAGTTGTTGCAGATATCTTGATGTAGCATTTACATTCTTTTAAAAGCTATATTCTGAGAAGGGGTCCATACGCTTCACCAGACAGCCAGAGAGGTCCATGGCAGAATACAGTTCAAGAACCCCTGCTCAGTCAGGGCACTTTTTGTAGAAAAAGCCCAGCCGGAACTCGTTAGCATAATAGGCCACATCCAACAGCAGAATCGCATTAGCATATTAGGCTACACCCTAATAGTGCAGACAGTGCAGCTCATTCACGTATTAGACCACACCCCCATGCCTTCCCTTGGCTTGCCCGGGCGCCCCGTGGCTGCGGGGAGCCGGGGTAAGCCGGCCCTTGGACAGGCCAGGGAGGCATTTAAATGCCCCCCCCCCCAATAGCCCTGCCTTCTCTAGAGAGTGATGGATTCCATCTGTCACCCACCAAGCCCCAAGGATCACATGGCCTGGGGTGAATGGGCCTTTGGCTTTTTAGGTTAGAAAAAGGAAAACAGAGACACCTAGATTTTCATTAGGCCAGTTCACGTGTACAGAGCTGTTCACGTGTACAGAGCACTTCGAGACCCGGGTGCCGCATGACGGACTGAGCTCCCGTCTCTAGTTCCAGCTCCTGCCAACCTAGCAGTTCGAAAGCAAGAAATTGCAAGTAGATAAATAGGTACCACTTCGGTGGGAAGGTAACAGCGTTCCGTGCGCCTTGGCGTTTAGTCATGCCGGCCACATGACCACGGAAACGTCTTCGGTCAGCGCTGGCTCTTCGGCTTTGAAACGGAGATGAGCACCACAACCCTAGAGTCGGATTTGACTGGCTTTCGAGCAAGGGAACCTTAACCTTTTAGAATGCCTCTGCCAACAAAAGCGTTGAAAGCAGAAACCTTATCTCAGAGCACAATTTCTGTGCTTTTCTGGGGTTTAACGTGCAAGGTAGTATAATGTCAGCTTTACAGTTTATCCCCCCCCCCTTGATTTAATTGGTCTTCACCAAGAGAACCCCAGTTCTTTGCAGTGGTCTGAATGTATGTTTCTGGGAGAGTTGCAGTATATTATACCTCTCGGAGGCTGAAAAAGAAACAAATGCAGTTTTCCTTGTCATGGGTTTGACCTACTGCATTCTTTAATCAGTTGACTGGCCAATGGGATTCTTCTTTCTTTCTTGAATGGGAACAGGAATAGATGATCAACTGGGTCATATTTTCCTCTTTCAGAGATCCCCCGTGTCCTTTGAGGACGTAGCCGTGTCCTTCACGGAGGAGGAATGGGCTCTACTGGATGCAGGCCAAAGAAAACTCTACTGGGATGTTATGGAGGAAAATTACGAGACCGTGGCCTCCCTGGGTAAGGAGGTTTTCCCGTCTGTCACGATCATGGAAGAGAAGATGGTGTCTTCCTTTGACCCTCTTTGATTTCAGGGCACACCTTCATTTGCCAACAAAGAAATAGCAGAGTTCCCACACTTGAGGACCTTAAAACCCCTGAGAAAGAAAGCATCAAATACTTTCATGCTGAAACAGAAACTTGTTGATGAAGGGGGCTCTGATTGGGAGCGAGGAACAATATCCAGTTAGGTTGCTGCCAGTGTTCCCTCTAAGCTGAGTTAGTGTGAGCCAGCTCACAGTTTATTAGCCTCCGGCTCACACATTTTTGTCTTAGCTCAGGAAGGGATGGCTCCAGAGCAAACTAATTTATGCAGGAGCCAAATCGCTCCCTCACAACTTTAATGCCAGGAGCTCACAAAGTAGAATTTTTGCTCACAGGACTCCACGGCTTAGAGGGAGCCTTGGTTGCTACTAGGAAATCCTTGAAACTCATCTTTTCTTTTTTGGCCTCTCTATTGTGACATGGTGTCCTTTGTTCTTGTTGTTTTTGTGTGTGTGTGTGTGTGTGTGTCCTTTGTCTGAGGAAAGGAGGAAAGGTATCGCTGATTTGACTAGAACGGAGCAGAATCCCTTGATCAGTGGTGGAGTTTATGATCTGTGTCTCAAAAGTCCGTGGTTCAGTCCATGGTACTTGACCAAGGGGGGTTAGAGAGAGGAGGATCTTCAGTTTTAGGGTTGGGGAAAGGCCCCTGCCTGAGGCCCTCCCGAGTCACCACCCCTTGGAGTGGAATCAGCTGGGTTTCATGGAAAGTACTAGGCAAAACCTTGGTGGAGGAGAACATGAGAGTCAACTGTGAGTAAGGCGATAGGCGGGGGAGGAGAAGCCAGTGGGGTTCCCAAGTACTTACCGCAATCCGCCGGGGGAAACATGCTCCCTGGCCGGACTATTCCTCCCTATAATGCACCATGCCGTCGCCAGGAAGTGACGCTGGCCGACGCTCTGGCAATGGGGCTGAAAACTCGATGGTACTGTTTTGGATTGCTAGCTATTGGGGGGGGGGGACATGCAGATCTGTCCTCGCAGAGGAGGGAGAGCTTGTACCTGAATAAAACTTGGTCTTAAAGGTGCCACTGGACTGTTTTGGACTGGAGGCTGGGGGGGGGGGGCTCTGCAACTTAGCTGGCTGCTTCTTGCTCCTCATGGCCCGACTGAGGGCTGCTGGGAGCAGGGGGTGGGGCTTGTTGCATGTGCCCGCCCCCTGGGCTCTTTACTGCTGGAGCTCCGCTCCTGTGCGCTCCTGCAGGAAATGACCCCTGGTCTCCTTCACTCATTCCTACCCACCCACCTTCACTCATCTCACCCGCCCCCCCATCTTCACCTTTCCCTCCTTCCCCAACAACCTCTACATGGGGAAAAATCTGGCCCGATTATGCTGTGCCAACCCAGACACTAGGGTGGGTTCTGTGACTCCTGTTGCACGGTTCTGGCTGGGCTGAGCACAGTTGCACAGCAGGGAACCTCCAAGGACTTGTGGGGAGTCCCTTATATTCTTCTGTATCCCCCTCCCTGTACTATTTGTCTTTATTTGCCAGCTCCCGCATGGTCCAGTTTTCACGTCTCCTTCTCTATTACCGTACTAGTAACCGACCCGTTTTTTAACTGCTCCCTCCGTGTTCAGCTTTATCGATAATTTATTTGCCTTATACTCCACCTTTCTTCCCAATAATGGTTCAAAGCAGCTTACAGACGTCTCTGCTCCTCCGTTTTACCCGCACAACAACCCGATGAGGGAGGTTAGCCTGAGTCAGTGCTCCCTCTAAACTGTTGAGTCTTGTGAGCAAAACTTCTACTTTGTGAGCTACTGGCATTAAAGTTGAGAGCGAGCGATTTGGCTACTGCCTAAATTAGTTTGCTCTGGAGCCATCTTTTCTGAGCTAAGACAAAAATGTGTGAGCTGGGGGCTAAAAAACTGTGAGCTAGCTCACACTAACTCAGCTTAGAGGGAACACTGGCCTGAGTGTGTGTTTTTGGCCCAAAGTCGTCCGGTTTGCTTCCTGAGCAGGGTCGGGATTTGAATCTGAGTCTCCCAGGATATAGTCTGGAACTCTAACCACTAGATCACACTGGCTTTTGCAGTGTGGCAGTGTTGAATAGTAGCAAGAAGCCAGTCCGGGGTGACTTATGCAAGTGGTATGATATCAAGTGGCCTGGCTCTGATTGCTGCTGGCCCTGACCCAGGGGAGGCTTCCTTCAAAGGGCAAAACAACCCTCTAAAGGGCACTATTGCCTGCCTCTGCCTCTACCTGACAGAAACCAAGGCTTGAAGGCTGGCAATACTGTGAGTTGCCCTCACAGTGGCCACTGTGTTTTTCATGTTTCAGACAGTACTTCCAATATTTTGGGATGCTGTAACATCCTCCCCGCCAAAAAATATGAGTGCTGCCCTCTGAGGGCACTTCTGTTTAAATTATCCAAGGCTGGAGTTGTCAGGGATATGCTAGTGGAGAACATCTCTTTCTCAGACAGTGTTCATTGGTTTGCTCTGAGAGGAATTTACAGGGGGAAAGGATGGGAAAACTCCCACAGTCTGTACTGATTTAGAATGGTAAGGAAGGGATGAAGGGGATGAAGTGTGCCAATCTATCTCTTTTTATTAAATCCTGAATGAAATAATACAAAATAATCTGTGAAGGGAAAAATGGTTCTCAGGAATTGTTTGTCAAACAGTGAAGTCCATTTATAAGGTACTGGAACAGACTCAGGCAAAAGAGCAGGTTTACTGATTTGACTATTGTTCACATGCGTCAGTAGGGGTAGATCGATTTTGGGTTTAGGCTATGAATTCTATGGAATGTCTTAAATGCATATGACTTTTTTTTTTAAGCAAGCATTGTGTTTAATCTTCTTTATTTGTGACCTCTGCAATGGTATTCCCAGTAGTCATGTATGGCTG
The DNA here is from genome assembly GCF_001447785.1 of Gekko japonicus. Lineage (NCBI taxonomy): Eukaryota > Metazoa > Chordata > Lepidosauria > Squamata > Gekkonidae > Gekko > Gekko japonicus. Next base: position 61,208 of record NW_015171523.1, read on the forward strand.
TGAAAGTTGGACTATAAGGAAGGCCGAGCGCCAAAGAATAGATTCTTTTGAACTATAGTGCTGGAGAAGACTCTTGAGAGTCCCTTGGACTGCAAGGAGATTGAATCAGTCAATCCTAAAAGAAATCAACCCTGACTGTTCCCTGGAAGGCCAGATAATGAAACTGAAGCTCAAATACTTTGGCCACCAAATGAGAAGGGAGCACTCCCTGGAGAAGACCCTGATGCTGGGAAAGGTTGAAGGTCAAAGAAGACGGGGACGGCAAAGGATGAGATGGTTAGACAGTGTCATAGATGCAACGAACATGAAATTGAGCCAACTTCAGAGGACGGCGGAAGACAGGAGGGCCTGGCGGGATCTGGTCCATGGGGTCGCGAAGAGTTGGACTCGACTGTGTGACTGAACAACAACCACAACCACTTGTAACTACTATAACTTAGTAATTATTGTAAATATTGAATTAAAACGATGTTCAAAGCTTTTTAAAAAAGGGCGGTTTACAAGGCCATTTGGCATCATAAAACAACATAAAACCATCTGGATACAATACACAGTACAATTAAAAACAGATGAGAACAATATAACAATATATTCATAAAGTGCCCCGTAATGTGATCTCAAGAACAAGTGTCTGCCACAGAAGCAAGAAATCCTCTCCCTTTTCCTTTAGTCACTGTTTCTCTTTTTCCAGGACATTGTGGTGTATGGTTAATATCGCTGAAGGGCTTCCCAGTCCCCACATTCTCCTTTTTAAAAAAGTACTATTCACTGCTCAGTTTGATAACTGGTATTTGTACCTTTTCATTCTTATTTGATTCCTGTCTCTCTTTTGCAGTTGGAGCTGTGAGGGAAATGGTGAGCGAGAAGGAATCGGGAAGAAGACTGGTGGGAAAATACAGCAGTCTGCAGGTGGAAGCAAAATCTGGGGATCAAGTATCAACAGGAGAGCACCGAAGGACAGGGGAAGCAAAGGAGAAGCAAAGGAAGGAATCGGTTGCTTGTCAGGGCAGAAATCAGCCTGAGGTCGCAGCCCAAGACAAAACAGGGAGGAGAAAGAGAAGTCCTAATGGTGCCGTGAATCAGAAAAGGTTCCAGTGCAAATTCACTGTTAAAACATACGAGAATGTTACAACATGCTGGGAAATGTTTGAATGCTTGGAATGTGGGAAGAGCTTCCATAGGAGTAGGGCACTAACTAGACATAAAAAGCTTCACACAGGGGAGAAGCCGTATGAATGCTTGGAGTGTGGAAAGTGCTTCTCTTGGTATGCTTATCTAACTAAACATCAAAAAGTTCACACGGGGGAGAAGCCATATCCATGCTTGGAATGTGGAAAGTGCTTTTCTCGGAATAGCCACCTAACTGTACATCAAAAGATTCACACAGGGGAGAAGCCATACAAATGCTTGGAATGTGGAAGGTGCTTTTATCGGAATACCCACCTAACTGCACATCAAAAAATTCACACAGGGGAGAAGCCATACAAATGCTTGGAATGTGGAAGGTGCTTTTATCGGAATACCCACCTAACTGCACATCAAAAAATTCACACAGGGGAGAAGCCATATAAATGCTTGGCGTGTGGAAAGTGCTTCTCTCAGAATAGCAGCCTAACTGAACATCAGAAGATTCACACGGGGGAGAAGCCATATAAATGCTTGGAGTGCGAAAAGTGCTTCTATAAGAAAAGCAGCCTAACTGCACATCAGAAGATTCACACGGGGGAGAAGCCATATAAATGCTTGGAGTGCGGAAAGTGCTTCTCTCAGAATGGCAACTTAAGTACACATCGAAAGATTCACACAGGGGAGAAGCCATATACATGCTTGGAGTGTGGAAAGTGCTTCTCTCAGAGAGTCCATCTAAGTGAACATCAAAAGATTCATATAGGGAGAAGCTACGTAAATGCTTGGAGTGTGGAAAGTGTTGAATGGCACCTTAACTGCACATGAAAAGGTTTACCTGGGGAAACGCCATATAAATGCCTGGAGTGTGGAAAGAGGTTCCATTGCAGTGGTGAACTAACCACATCAAAGGATTCACACAAGGCAGAGCCATGTGAATGCTCGAAGTGTGGAAGGAGGTTCAGTCACAGTTGAAGCCTTACTTCACACCACAAGATTCACATGGGAAGAGCCTTCCAGTCATAGTTAGCATGTCGAAAACCAATGGAAAGTCGCTGTCCTTGGCCAGTTTGTAGCTGTCAAGGCAGAAGTCATCTAAAAAAGAATTTTCCAGGCTCTTCTAGCTAACTTCAGTGTTCTCTGACTTTCTGCTGGTGTTGGCCAAACAATTGCTGATATTTGTCAAGGCTGCCCACTCAGGCCTTCTAATTAGCTGACATAGGCCCCGGTCACACGGAGGATTTGCCACGCTAAAGGCACGAATGTCAGGCGGATTTTCGGGGCACGATCACACCGCAACATTTGGGAAGCGTAGCGCACCCATGGCATCCCGCCGAAGATGCACAGTAAAAAAGTACCTTGGAAAGTGCACTAGTATCTCAAAAACGCGGGGCGGGCGTCTGATTGTGGGAGCGCTAGTATCCTGTGGCATCCGGCGCCCGTCCATGTCCCGTCGCAAACCGGATGTTTTTCGTAAGCGCATGCACACAAACACATAACTGAAAGCAGTGCTGCTCTGCGGAACTGCGCATGCGCACGAATGCAAAATGCTTGACGCGCCACTTCTTTGCCACGCTCTAGCATCGCAGTGTGATCGCCAGCTAACAGCCTAACCGCGAAGACTCGGGGGACCGTGTGATTGGGCTACCGCGCTTTATTTTGCTCCGTGGCAAACACCACGCCTCCCCCACCGCGTTATCTGGCCTGTGTGACCGGGGCCATTGTTCAGCTGTGAATCTGGTACTGGAGAGGGAACTTGCTCTCACCCTGGAAAGTTATATGAATACTGTCCAATGATTGGTCCAGGAGGTCACGAGGTTATGACCTGCAATTTTCGGTAAGTAAGGTTGGCGAGAAGAGTTACCCTTTTCCTTTACTGTTTCTCCCCACGCCTCGTCGCTGCCAAGAAGACACTTGTATATGGCTCTAGGACTCTGCTGCAAGAACCAACTGCACTGTGTTAAGACTCTCTACATAAAAAGTAGCTAGTTTTAGCTTTGTTGTTTTTGTCCATTTTACTGCCTTTTTTATACCTTTTGCTGAATTTTTTCAATAAAACCTACCCTCCCCCCTTTATTCTGTGTGTTACTTGGGAGTTTATTTTATTTTATTTTTTTATTTTTAATTGATTGATTTATACCCCTCCCCCCCGCTGAAGCAAGCTCAGGGTGGCTTACAAAAAATAAACATAAGAACAATTATGACATAAATAGGACCATCTAAAAACAATTCAAAACATAAAGTGCTAGCTGGTTGTACACTAATACATTACGGATGGCGGCAATGGTTACTTTATTCATCAGTTCTCGATCTTTATCATATATATACGACTGGCACAGGCTGTAATGGTGGAGTCGAGCACCTCTTTAGTAATGGTGTTGTTGGTGGTGATGGTGGCGGCTCCTTAGCCAAAGGCCTGGTGGAAGAGCTCCGTCTTGCAGGCCCTGTGGAGCTCATGAGACCGCACCCAGGTACTGCTTGGTTATGTTTCTGCACCGAGGCAGGGTCAGCCTTGACAGTAGCTCTGACCCTCCTGGCGTGAAACAGAGGTCACTGGGGGTGTGGAGGGGGAGGTATTTGGAAATTTACTGCATTGTGCAGGGGGGTTGGACTAGATGACCCTGGAGGTCCCTTCCAAATCTATGATTCTATGACCTGTTCTATGGTAGCTGCCCTGGATGTGAGCCATCGATGTGCCCATTTCCCAACTTTGTGTCCACCACTCCCTTCTCACCTCAACCAAATACACGTGAGCACACCTTTTCAAGTAAAACCTATATATTTGTCGCTGTACTCTCGACCGCCCTCTTATGATAATGGACCATTCACCAAGGTAATGAGATTGATCGATGCCTCATGTTACCTCTTCCGAAAGGAAGAAAGCCATAATTTTCCAGTGAGAATAATCTGAAATGGTGTCAAATTGTGGATTAAATTTCATGGAGGACAAGGTCTCAGTAGTCACGAGCAGGGGTGGCTCCTGCAGGAGCACACAGGAGCGGAATTCTGGCAGTAAAGAGCCCAAAGGGCGGGCACATGCAACAAGCCCCACCCCCTGCTCCCAGCAGCCCTCAGTCAGAGCAAGAAGCAGCCAGGTTAGTTGCAGAGCCCTCCCCCCGGTCCAAAACAGTCCAGCGGCATCTTTAAGACCAAGTTTTGTTCAGGTACAAGCTCTTCCTCCTCTGCGAGGACAGATCTGCACGTTCCCCCCCCCCAATAGCTAGCCATCCAAAACAGTCCAGTGGAGCCTGAGTGGTGGGTGTTGCCTTCTGACACACTTCCAGTGATGTCAGGGGGTGTGGCATATGCAAATGAGTTATGCTAATGAGTTATGCCAATGAGCTCCTGCACCTCTTTTTCTACGAAATGACCCCTGGTTACGAGCCATGACCACTAAAGGGCATCTCCACATTTAGAGGCAGTTAACCTCTGAATTCTAGTCCCAGGAGGCAATATCGGGGGAAAGGCCTTGACCTCTTTGCTTTGCTGTTTGCCCCCCCCCCCCCAGTAAGTGCTTGGCCACTGTGTGAGATGGTTTCTGGCTTAGATGGCCCACTGGTCTGACCCAGCAGGGGTCTTTTAAAGTTCTTCGGGTTCCATATATCTGTCCTCCCCTTGGAAGTGTAAGTGATGTTGATCTATATCCCCCTGGCCAGTGTAAGCGATGTTCTATATCCATTAGGGCTACAATACCCCTTTTCAAGCAGAAACCTCTTTCGTTGGGCTGAGACATCTCAAAGAGTTTGATGGAATATAGCAGGTGTCCTTCTGGCCTTGAATCCTTGGTCCCGGCTGCCGCTTGATGCGATGCCATCACTTCCTGTTTCACGCCTGAAGTGATGTTTGCTTATTTTTTTATTTTTTATTATATTTATACCCCGCACCTCCCCGCCAAGGCAGGCTCAGGGCGGCTCACAGTATACATATATAAATACATACATTAAAACATTGGCATATAGTAAAACACGGGTTACTTAAAATCACAATATACAAAATCATACACGTTCAAACAGATGTTGATATGAGATGGTGTCATTCTCTCAGCATTTAAAGCGGTCGCCTACCACCGTAGTCCGGGCTCCTGCCAGGCTGTTGGTGCTGATAATGGTGTTAATGATTGTGCTGGGGCCAGGGCCAAGATATCAAAGGCGGCACCCTAATTTAAAGCCTGGTGGAAGAGCTCCGTCTCGCAGGCCCTGTGGAACTGTAAAAGGTCCCGCCGGGCCCTGATGTCATCCAGGAGCTCATTCCGCCAGTAAGGGGCTGCCTCAGAGAAGGCCCTGGTCCTGGTTGCAATCAGCCTGGCTTCTTTAGGGCCCGGACCAGGTGATTTTGCGTGTCAGAATGAGTCCAGATTGCTTGTCTGCACCCCGAATTTATTTATTTATTTATTATTTTTTATTCACATTTTTATCCCGCCCTCCCCAGAGGCTTACTTACTGGCCTGAACACCGACGCCAGCTGGCAACAGTGTCTGCTGCAGAGGTCTCCATGGGAGAAAGAATTCCTCTCAGGAGGGGATAAAGGGAGGCAGGAATTGGGAGCAGCCAGGAGAAGGCCCAATCAGGAGACCAGCCAATCAGCCAGGAGAAGGCCCAATCAAAAGACCAGCCAATCAGCCAGAAGGCCCAATCAGGAGACCAGCCAGTCAGGGCAGGTTGGGAATCCTTGCATCCTAGAGGACCTGCCCAGGTATACAGTCGGTACCCCCTGCTTTGGACCTTGAGAGCCCAGTGTCTTCAAGGCTTCCCTCTGCAGGAACGGGACAGTGGCTGGAAACGGTGTCTAAAATTTCCACGGGAAGGGACCCCTGCCTGAAGTGGCCCTTGAACCTGTGATGGATCAGGGTGTGGAGGAAATGGGAGAATGGGGCTCCTTGGCGAGGCAGGACAGTTCGTGGCATGGGGGAGGCATTTGTGGATTTCCTGCATTGTGCAGGGGGTTGGACTAGATGACCTCGGAGGTGCCTTCCAACTCTATGATTCTATGAGCCGGCTCTGTTACAGGCTGGGAAAGCAGTTGAAATGATAACGCTGCAATTTTCTGGCATGTGGGTTGTCTGTGCTGGAGACCTGGGAGGACCTTCTCTCTAGAAGCTGAAATGACTAAGGTAGGGGTGTCAAACGTGCGTTACGGGGGCCGGATCAGGCCCCCAGAGGGCTTCTATCAGGCCCGCAGTGGAACTGGCTGTCTTCTGCTTCTTCTTCCAGTTCTGCTGCTGCTGCGTCATCGTAGCCTGAACAGCCATACTCAAGATTGCAACAGCACAGACATTTTGATGCAATAATTCAGAGCCAGAGGTGTCAGTTATCAGACACTGTTAAATAAACAAAATATCGCAAGAGTGCTAATGTTTTAAGCATGTTTTTATTTTAAGTTTAAAAAACCCCGCCCTTTGTGTTCGTGTCCTTTATAAAGTTTATATCTCCGCTACCTGGCATTACATTTTATGATGCACATGGCCTGGTCCAACAAGGTCTCATTTATGTCAGATCCAGCCCTCATAACAAATAATTTCGACACCCCTAGACTAAGGAGTCAGGAAGACTTGCTGTTCCTACAGGGTTTTTGCTCCTTGCTTCCACCAAAGGAACCCCTGAAGAACTCCCCAAACCAATTTTATCTGTGAGTTCCTTGAGGTGAGTTGGTACACAACAAGACAGACTATATAAAAGTAATTAAAGGTTTATTAAAATGAACAGAAGTATAATCAACTATCCAGTACAATCCCATCAGGTCTAGGAAACAAGAAGCATATCAATGCTGTCTATCTAATCCCCTGCATACCTTTGTTGCAGATGTCTTGTCTCCTTGGAGCATTAGAAGATAATACAGGCTAGAAGCCCAAACAATGAGGCACACTTAGCATAGTAGCATTCCCTCCGTAGCAGTCAGCCACAGCGAAGCATATCCCTTTCTAGCCTATAGTCCCAAGTGTAGTCTTTTGCCCCATGGATTCAGGTGCTGTCTCTTGGCCAAAGGAATCTTCAAGGAAACACCGGTCTTTGCTTCTTCCAGAAGTTGCAAGCTTCTATTCCTATTCCCCCCCCCCCATTACACTGTCCAATGAAACACAAATTTCCTTGATGTACCCAGTTACCACATTCCATTGTCCGGCCTTGAATGAAAGACCGCTGATAGTAGAAAGAGCTCTGAAATCATAAACACCTGTCGGCTCAAGGTAGGCCTTACAATACACACATTAACTCTTCTGGATCCTTTTCAGGGCTCTTTTGGCCTTTGAGGGAGGACTCAGGGGGGCCAGACCTTCCTTGTTGTAGCCAGTTTCAGATTGCCAAATTCCGGGAAATTTGGGGGTTGAGCCTTGGAGAGGGTGGGGCTTGGGGAGATGAGGAGCCCCAGCTGGATTTTGTTTATGTCAGTTATAGACGGCCAGTTTGGTGTAGTGGTTAAGTGCGCGGAGTCTAATCTGGGAGAACTGGGTTTGATTCCCCACTCCTTCACTTGCAGCTGCTGGATGACCTTGAGCAAGCCATAGTTCTGTCAGAGGTGTTCTTGAAGAAGAGCAGTTTCTGTCAGAGCTCTCTCAGCCCCACCTACCTCACTGGGTGTCTGCTGTGGGGAGGGGAAGGGAAAGGAGTCAGTAAGCCTCTCTGAGACTCCGAGTGAAGGGAGCACTCACTGGAGAAAACCCTGATGCTGGGAAAGATTGAAGGAAAAAGAAGAAGGGGATGTCAAAGGATGAGATGGTTGGACGGTATAATCGATGCAATGAATGTGAAGCTGAGCAAACTCCAGATGACGGCAGAAGACAGGAGGGCCTGGCATGATGTGGTCCATGGGGTCAACAACAAATTAAGAGAACAATAATGACAATAGAGTGTGGCCAGGGTGGTCTCAGTATCAACTTGCGAAGTCTGGAGGTGCGATGCAGATACATTGTCTTTTCTGATGGCAGATACTTGTCTGCTTGAGGCTATATTTGTCATGCCTGCCCCTGACATGGCCCCAGAATCAGGGCCTGACAGCCATGAACAGGTGGACTTGGCACCTATAACAGAAGGAACTGTAAGTCCTGAGAAGGATAGCACTCAGCAGGGTCCACCTGAGGCTGATCAGGCACTGCCTAATCCGAGTTCGTCACCACCAGACTCTCCCCCACCTGTCAGCCGGCTCTGAGACCGGAGGCGTCAGGAGCTGAATGACAGATGGAAGGCTGCACGCATGCGTGGTCGACGCTCGCTCAGCCCTGAGTTTTAACAGCGGCCTGGACCTCGCTTCAAGGAGCTAATGAGCTAATGAGCCAGCACGCTATTTCAGCAGACCTTTTGCCTTGAGCAACTCGTGCTGGCAACGTTGTTGACAGGACCAGACACTCTGCGTTTACCTCGCTACAGATCCTGTGGACTCTCTGGCTTCGACCCAGCTTGCTTTTGGACTCTCAGCTTCTGTTTCTCTGCTCCTGAATTCTGGCTATTTGACCCTCGGTGTTTCCTTGACTACGGCTTCAGCTTTGCGCTTCTCCGACTCCGGCTTGATGTATGGACTCTGACCTCTGGTATGTTTTGACTTTGGCTATGCTTGCTGCTCAGGACTAGTTTGAAATGCTCTTCTGACAGAACTCTCAGCTGAACCCTGGACTTGGTATCAGACCTGCCTTTTTAGCCTACGCTCCCTGGCCCTGCCTTGACAATATCAGAGGCGGTGGCAGATTCCTTGTGTCAGCAAGATGGTTCTGAAGAAATGGCTGGGCCTAGTTGGCACTGCACAGTGAGGCCTATTATTTGCCCAATGCCAATTTTGGCTCTAACCTGGCCTGGAAAGCCAATAGATGGGGGAGGGAGAGAGGGAGAGGTGGAAAGAAAGCAACTATAACTTTAAATGTGTCCTCCAAACCCCCTCCATGCCCCCACTCCAGCTGGCTTGGCTCGGAGAAGGGTTTTAAAGAGACAAGTGCCTTCTCCAAGCCGGCTGGCGGGAGGGGGCTTTGAGAAGACAATTAAATTTGAAGTTGCGTTCTTTCTCTCCCCCCACCCCACTTCAAGCCTAGCCAGGGAGAGGAATACTGGCTGGGGAAGAGAAGTCCAGTCAGGGAGGCATGCCACCCCTTTGCTTCCCCAGCCGCCCTGCTGGGAGCCACACAATATATGTGAAATAGCTGCATGTGGCTCCCGAGCCGCAGTTTGGCCACACCTGAGCTATAGGAACATTTCACCCTTGTATGGATTCTCTGAAGAACATGAAAATTGGATCTATGACTCAAGCTCCTGCCACACACTGAACATTTATGAGGTTTTCCCCCCGTGTGGACTCCTCCAGGATAAAGGATACATGAGCTGGAGTACTGTGTCCAGTACTGGAGTACTGTGTCCAGTTTGGGCACCACATTTTAGGAAGGATGTTGACAAGCTCGAGCGTGTCCAGAAGGGGGCAACCAGGATGGTGAGAGGGTTGGAATCCAAGTCTTATGAGGAAAGGCTGAAAGAGTTGGGTATGTTTAGCCTGGGAAAGAGAAGGCTTAGAGGGGACATGATTGCAGTCTTCAAGTATTTGAAGGGCTGTCCTGTAGAAGAGGGAGCAGATCTATTCGCTCTTGCTCTGGATTGCAAGACTAGATCTAATGGGTGGAAATTACAAGGGAGTCATTACCGGCTAAATATCAGGAGAAACTTCCTAACTGTAAGAGTGGTTGAGCGGTGGAACAGTCTGCCTCGGGAGGTGGTGGATGCTCCTTTGCTGGACGTTTTCAAGCGGAGGCTGGATGACCATCTTTTGGGTATGTTGTAGGTAAGTAGGGCTATCTTTCAGCTATGTTCCTGCAGAGTGCAGGGGGTTGGACTAGATGACTTGCAAGATCTCTTCCAACTCTAACATTCTATGATTCTATGATCTCCTTCATTGGGCAGAGTCCATCCTTGCTTTCTTCTCTATGAGGACAATTTGGGGTTTCAAACATGGCTACAGCTCCTTCCACAGTCCAAGCATTTTTAACATTTCTTCCTGGTTAGGGTAAGATTTCTGTGTAGATTCAAGCTTTCTGCAAGAGATTATATTGCTTCAATACTTCAGTGCTTTACATGGTCTGTGGTTATCTTGTAGGTGTGAAATAAGAGAAAAGCTCTTTTCATGAGCTAAGCAGTTACATGCTTTCTCCTTGTGTGGATTCTTTGATGCTTCAGAACTGGGGTGTCAAACATGTATCCCGGCGGCCAGATCAGGCCCCCAGAGGGCTTCTATCAGGCCCGCAGTGGAACTGGCTGTCTTCTGTTTCTTCTTCCAGTTCTGTTGCTGCTGCGTCATCGTACGTTTGCAGCTTACAGATACACACCTGAATAGCATACTCAGGATTGCAACAGCACAGACATTTTGATGCAATAATTCAGAGCAAGAGGTGTCAGTTATCAGACACTACAAGAGGTGGACCCGTGATATTCGCGGGGGGGCGGCAGAGCTGACATTTCGCAAATCCACTTTGCACATACCTGGGTAGCAGTTTTTCCATTCAGCCTTTTTTCTCCTCCCCGCATATCACCTCAGCTCGGCTCGCTGCCCCTCCACCTCTCACTGCTTGTTCGGGGCCGTCATCTTTGCAGGCGGGGAGGCGCTCTGTCACTCACGCCTCCCTCAGGCGGGGCCTCGCCAGGGGCTTCAGTGCGCTGGAGCCTGGAAGGAGGGACTGAGGGCGGCCACGGGAGTGGGCTGAACCTTCCCAACACCCCTGGTAAGTTGCGCCGGGCTTCGGCGCTTTCCCGCCCTCGCCCCCCGGCTGGAGAGCGAGGCCCACGCGGCTTCTGGCCGCCGGGCCTCGGCATTGGCTTCTGGCCGCCGGGCCTCGGCGCTTCCCCCCTGGCCCCCAGCTTGAGTGCGAGGCCCGTGCGGCTTCTGGCCGCCGGGCCTTGGCGCTTCTCCCCCGCAAAGCGGCTGTGAGGCTGTGGTGGCGTTCCAGAGCGTCCCCTGCACATGCGCAGGGGACGCTCTGCCAGTTTTGGGGGGATTTAAACATCCCCCCGATATTTTTTTTTAGTTTTTAGATTTTTGTGCACCCCTGGGGACTGCCCCAAGAGTGCACAAACCTCCCCCTGCCCCCCAGGTGGCCCCGGAGCGCGGATTTAGCGATCCGCACTCACGGGGCCACTTGACTATTAGATATATAGATTAAAAAACCCAAAATATTGCAAGAGTGCTAATGTTTTAAGCATGGTTTTATTTTAAGTAAAAAAAAACCTTTGTGTTTGTGTTCTTTATAAAGTTTATATCTTCGCTACCTGGCATTACATTTTATGACACACATGGCCTGGCCCAACACAGTCTCATTTATGTCAGATCCGGCCCTCATAAGAAATGAGTTCAACACCCCTGCTTTAGAAGATTTCCATGCTGAGTTAAACTCCACACTCTGAGCATTCAAAAGGTTTTTCCTCTGTGTGGGTTCTCTAACACCACTGAAGACTGCTACTGTTGATCAGTCTTTTTCCATACACTGAGCATTCAAAAGATTTTTCCCTGTGTGGGTTTTCAGATGCTGTTGAAGATGGCCATTCCTACTGAATTTCTTTCCACACTCTGAGCATTCAAAAGGTTTCTCCCCTGTGTGGATTCTTCGGTGCAGTTCAAGAGTGCCACTCTGACTGAATCTCTTTCCACACAATGAGCATTCAAAAGGTTTCTCCCCTGTGTGGGTTCTTCGGTGCACTTGAAGGTTGCCACTGGTACAGAATCTCTTTCCACACTCAGTGCATTCAAAAGGTTTCTCCCCTGTGTGGGTTCTTTGGTGCTGTTGAAGGTTGCTACTCTGATTGAATCTCTTTCCACAGTCTGAGCATTCAAAAGGTTTCACTCCTGTGTGGGTTCTTTGGTGCTGTTGAAGATTGCCACTCTGATTGAATCCCTTTCCACACACTGAGCATTCAAAAAGGTTCTCTTTTCTGTGGGTTCTCTGATGATAAAGAAGACCCCCACTGTGACTGAATTTCTTTCCACACTCTGAACATTTAAAAGGTTTCTCCCCTGTGTGGGTTCTCTGATGCTGTTGAAGACTGCCACTTCGACTGAATCTCTTTCCACACTCTGAGCATTCAAATGGTTTCTCCCCTGTGTGGGTTCTCCGGTGCTTCTGAAGAGAGCCACTTTCACTGAATCTCTTTCCACACACTGAGCATTCAAAAGGTTTCTCCCCTGTGTGGGTTCTCAGGTGCCCTTGAAGATGACCACTCCTACTGAATCTCTTTTCACACACTGAGCATTCAAATGGTTTCTCTCCTGTGTGGGTTCTCTGGTGCTGCTGAAGATTGCTGCTGTGACTGAATCCCTTTCCACACTCAGAGCATTCAAAAGATTTCTTGCCTCTGGGTATTTTTTGGTGCACAAGGAGCTGTGATCTCTTTCTGAAGTACTTTCCACACTGAATGGATTTGCTTGCCTTCATTATCCTCTGCTTTGGAAAATGTACACTACACTTTTGTCCATCTCGAGTCTCAATCATACGGCCACTTCTCTCTCTCTTAGGTCTGCCTCGATTCCTGACGTTTTCTTTCAAGTCTTCATTTTTAACTCTATCTGACATTTGCTGATGAAGTTCCTCATCCTCCTCATTCCTCTGATCATCCTCTGCTAGAATAAAGAGAGAGATCCTGTTAGCACCTGGGAGGGCTGGTAAGGTCCTAAGGCAACTATGTGACTGCAAAAGGCAAGGATTGACAGCGCTTTGGCCTTGTCCAGCTTGGCTGATCTTAACCACCCCTCCACCTTTCCCCAGAATACCTAGTATTTAAAGATAACTCTTCCCCTCAAGAGCCACGGCTGAGCTCTATGATTGTACCACACCAAACATTGCTCAGAAGTGAACAGAAAATCCCACATGGCTATTCCTTGCCTGTTCCCTTCATATAACCATGAAGGATACTCACTCTCAGCCAGCTCATCTGGGAAGGAAATATGTTCTTGGGATCCTCCTAAGGAACTCTCCAGCCTTTCTTTGGATGCAAGGCCGTTGTCTGTCTCCACCTTAATCTCTCTTATACTTCTGGCTTCTTTCGCAGGCAGAGAGAGAGAGAGAGGGAAAGATTCTTTCGCAGGCAGAGAGAGAGAGAGAGTGAAAGAGAGAGAAAGTGATCATTCTTAAATGGGGAAGGAAAGAAATTCTCCTGGAAGGACGGAACTATAGTCAAGATCAAAGCCCTCAATCCCAACAGTATGAGGGGAATGGATCTGTGACATGAAGGCGCAGGCGCAGTGGAGCCGGAAATGGACGCGGTCGGAGCCGGAGCTGACACGGACCGCGCACTAGAATGGGGCCCGCCAAAGGAAGCCACCACGAAAAATGGAAGACCTACTCCTGGACACCAGGACGGAAGCGCCGACCCGGAAACCGCCTGGAAGAAGGAGGCCGAGCCGGAGAACAGCAAGCCCTGCCACCTGGGTGCCGGTAGTCAGCCTGTGTGGGTTTTCAGATGCTGTACTATGTGGCCTTAGATAGGGAAGCAATGTTAGAAATTCCTATGTAAACCGCCCAGAGACCCTTCGGGGTCAGGTCGGTATATAAGCCAAAGATATAAATAAATAAATAAATAAATAGTTTCCCCCAAGGGTTGACATGATTATTAGGTGGCCTGGTCTGGCTTGCAGGCGTTCGTGATTTGCATCTCCCTGCAGCTAACATCCTTATCATTTTCAAAGCCAGACTCCAGAATGTGGCCACTGGTTAATCGTGAGAGCCTGTATCCATTTGTGTAACCAGGAGGGAGGGGGGATTAGGAGCCTGCTGATAGCCTCTGGAAAATTCCGTCAGGCAGGACCCTTGATTGGGTCGTTAGGACCACCTGACCCTAGAGAGGTAGAAAGTATAATATGGGCATAGGTCTGAGGGAACTTTATGCTCATGCCATGCTAGTACACCTTGATATTTTCTTGCTTTACCACGATGAATAGTTTTACGTAGAGTAACTTAGGCTACAGCTGGGATTCTTATGCGGCAACAGGAGGTGCCATCTAATACCAACTATTCCATGTCTTAGATAGAACAGTTCGCTTTTCTTGTTTTTCTGTTGCTGAGCTGCAGAAACTGTGCTGTTTAGTGATGTCTTGTTTTTACATCCTTAATAAAGCAGATGCTTGTAACCCCATCCAGGGGGTTGATGTGTTATAAAGGTGGGCAATGGAGAAATGAGGATCTGGCCCCTTCCAAAGTCTTTCTGAGGATCTCTCATCCCCACCTTTGCCTCAGGCCAGGAGATACCTTCTCTGGCTTGGGTGATGGCCACAACACTGGCCTCAGTTGCCCCTTGGCAAGTACACACACAGGAACAAACGAAGCTGCCTTAGACTTGGTCCCTTGGTCCATTAAAGTCAGTATTGTCTACTCAGTCCAAAAGCAGTTTCAAGCAGAGTTCTTTCACATCACCTCCTACCTGGTCCTTTTAACTGGAGATGCTGGGGATTGAACCGGGGACCTTCTGCAGGCCAAGCAGATGTTCTGCCAGTGAGCCACAGCCCTTCCCCAAGTAGCGGGGCAGGGCTCGGAACGGTGTATTCCTATTCAATATTTTGATTCATGCCTCATCACAAAAGCAGCCATTCACACATTTGGCACCTACGAAGGATCCTTACCCAGAAAGACCACATTCCCGTAGTTCTCCAGCATGACTTCCCTGTACAGAGCTCTTTGTCCCGGATCCAGCAGGGCCCATTCAGCCTCAGTGAAAGAGACGGACACCTCCTCGAAGGAGAAGGGACCCTGGAAGAAAAAGCAGATTCCCTCGTCAGAGATCACGCCAAGTAGAGACCGCACACTGGAAGGGAGTAGTCTGGGAAGGTACCGGATGTAAGGCTTGGGATGGGTAAAGGGAATGGGGGTTCAGAGGATCTCACGCCTGGATACCTTGTAGAAACGGCAGGAGCAAAAGCCCCCCCCCGAGAAAGGAGAAGGGATGCAGGCTGTCTCTCCCCCCCCCCCCCCCCCCCCCCCCCGAC
>NW_015171523.1:76675-79271 GCF_001447785.1 Gekko japonicus
ATACTTCTGGATTCTTTCGCAGGCAGAGAGAGAGAGAGAGTGAAAGAGAGAGAAAGTGATCATTCTTAAATGGGGAAGGAAAGAAATTCTCCTGGAAGGACGGAACTATAGTCAAGATCAAAGCCCTCAATCCCAACAGTATGAGGGGAATGGATCTGTGACATGAAGGCGCAGGCGCAGTGGAGCCGGAAATGGACGCGGTCGGAGCCGGAGCTGACACGGACCGCGCACTAGAATGGGGCCCGCCAAAGGAAGCCACCACGAAAAATGGAAGACCTACTCCTGGACACCAGGACGGAAGCGCCGACCCGGAAACCGCCTGGAAGAAGGAGGTGAGCCGGAGAACAGCAAGCCCTGCCACCTGGGTGCCGGTAGTCAGCCTGTGTGGGTTTTCAGATGCTGTACTATGTGGCCTTAGATAGGGAAGCAATGTTAGAAATTCCTATGTAAACCGCCCAGAGACCCTTCGGGGTCAGGTCGGTATATAAGCCAAAGATATAAATAAATAAATAA
The DNA here is from genome assembly GCF_001447785.1 of Gekko japonicus. Classification (NCBI taxonomy): domain Eukaryota; kingdom Metazoa; phylum Chordata; class Lepidosauria; order Squamata; family Gekkonidae; genus Gekko; species Gekko japonicus. The sequence continues at coordinate 77,189 of NW_015171523.1, forward strand.
ATAAATAGTTTCCCCCAAGGGTTGACATGATTATTAGGTGGCCTGGTCTGGCTTGCAGGCGTTCGTGATTTGCATCTCCCTGCAGCTAACATCCTTATCATTTTCAAAGCCAGACTCCAGAATGTGGCCACTGGTTAATCGTGAGAGCCTGTATCCATTTGTGTAACCAGGAGGGAGGGGGGATTAGGAGCCTGCTGATAGCCTCTGGAAAATTCCGTCAGGCAGGACCCTTGATTGGGTCGTTAGGACCACCTGACCCTAGAGAGGTAGAAAGTATAATATGGGCATAATTCAGAGGGAAGTCGTGCTAACTTTATGCTCATGCCATGCTAGTACACCTTGATATTTTCTTGCTTCATCATGATGAATAGTTTTATGTAGAAGAAGAAGAGATTGGATTTATACCCTGCCCTTCACTACCCAAGGGAGTCTCAGAGCGGCTTACAAAGTCCTTTCCCTTCCCCTCCCCACAACAGACACCCTGTGAGGTAGGTGGGGCTGAGAGAGCTCTTGACAGAAACGGCTCTTTTTTCAAGGACAGCTCTTATCAGAACTACGGCTTGCCCAAGGTCATCCAGCCAGGTGCAAGTGGAGGAGTGGGGAATCAAACCTGGCTCTCCCAGATTAGAGTCCCCGGTCTTAACCACTACACCAAACTGTAGTGCTGCTCAGGAACAAAGAGTAGTGACCTGGGGCGACCCAGGCTTCAGTTCTTGAGAGGGTCATTTCCAGATCACAGGCAGAGCAGATGTTTGTAACCCTGTCCAGGGGGTCAATGTGTTCTAAAGGTGGGCAATGGAGAAAGGAGGATCTGGCCCCTTCCAAAGTCTTTCTGAGGGCCTCTCATCCCCACCTTTGCCTCAGGTGCAGAGACACCTTCTCTGGCTTGGGTGATGGTCACAACACCGGCCTCCGTTGCCCCTGGGCAAGTACACACACAGGAACATGTGAAGCTCAGCCCTTGTAGTGAGACAGACAGTCAGTATTGTCTACTCAGTCTGGCAGTGGCTCTCCAGGGTCTCAAAGTAATAGCAAAGAGACTACCCATGTGAAATCAATATGGAAAGAAACAAGCTGGGAAAGAGACGCTAACAAATACATATATCATTTATCAAATAATGCAAGGGAAAATACACAATACAAAATATACAATATGCCTGAGTGCTCTTAGCGACTTGACTGGTACCCGTCAATAAATTTGCTGACCGGTGATTTATTCTCTTCTTGATATCGCTGTGATAATTAGGATATTGGCTTACCTAAACTAAAGTAACAGACTTATAAAAACAAAGTGAATAAGTAGAAGGAACAGACAACAGTCTATGTGATGTTTATGAATTTCTGCTTCTGAAGAAGTTGTTTTACGAAACGAAGCATCATTCCGGAGTCTTCGTAACACACATTGATACTTTGTAGTTTTTGATAATTTGTACTTATATTCATCGATATTTGAATACTATATGTCTAGTTGGTTACTTTTTGATATTGTATATTTTTCCTTGCATTATTTGATAAATGATGTATTTATCTGTTAGCGTCTCTTTCCCAGCTTGTTTCTCTCCAGGGTCTCGGGCAGAGTTCTTTCACATCACCTCCTACCTGGTCCTTTTTACCTGAGACGCTGGGGATTGAACCGGGGACCTTCTGCATGCCAAGCAGATGCTCTGCCAGTGAGCCACGGCCCTTCCCCAAATAACGGGACAGACCTCAAAACGGTATAGTGCTATTCAATATTTTGATTCATGCCTCATCACAAAGGCAGCAATTCACACCTTTGGCACCTATGAAGGATCCTTACCCAGAAAGGCCACATTCCCGTAGTTCTCCAGCATGACTTCCCTGTGCAGAGCTCTTTGTCCCGGATCCAGCAGGGCCCATTCCGCCTCAGTGAAATCGATGGACACCTCCTCAAAGGAAACTGGACACTGAAAGAAAAAGCAGGTTCCCTCGTCAGAGATCACGCCAGGAAGAGACCGCACACTGGAAGGGAGTAGTCCGGGAAGGTACCGGATGTAAGGCTTGGGATGGGTAAAGGGAATCAAGGGTGTAGACTTTCCAATTTCCCGGGGGGGGGGGGGGCGGG
>NW_015171523.1:80392-92921 GCF_001447785.1 Gekko japonicus
AAAAGGCAGGGAAGGCAGCTTAGCTGTCTGTCTGTCTGTCTGTCCCCCCTCCCCCCCTTCGATGCTGCCGTGGAAAAGAGCCTCTTACCAGAGCTGGGGGAGCCAGAGGGAGGCAAAGGAACGTTTCTCCCCCCCCGCCTCTCGGGAGTCGCAGCTGCGACGAGAGCTGGCCACAACTTTTTAAAGAGTCCCTGAGGAGAGCTGGGGAAGTCCGAGGCCGGCAATGCCCTGTGGCTGGGCTCCGGCTTAAAAAGGAGAGGTGTGGGCAGGGCTTCTGGGAAATTTGGGGGGGGGGCTGACTGCAGACATGCTGTACATCAGCAGTCCCGGCCCTCCTAAAGCCAACGGCCTTTTCTCAAGAGCTCAGAACGCCGCCCTCCCCCTCCCCTCGCCGCAGCATGCGGTAGCCCTAACAGGCCATTCCTAACGGCTTCCCCAGCCGCAAGGCGGTCGCCCCGTAAATGCCCGCTCACCTCGAAGCCCTTCCTCAGCAGAGATCCCCCTCCCGCCGCAACACACATGCACACGCCCCGTCCTTCCAGGCGCCTCTCCCGCTCGCTCAAGGCAGCCCTTGCATGGCTCTGCGCTCCCTCACCATTCGTCTCTGCCGGGGCCATCGGGCTGACCGCCCCCAGAGCCTCGGCGGGCGCGGTGCTGCCTCTCCCCTCTGGCACACCCAGCCGAGAGGCGCCTCCGGAGCGGGCCTTCCCGCGCTCCCCCCGGCAGGCAGAGCCACGGGGGAAGAGGAGGAGGGGTGGGGGTGCTGCTCTGCTCTGGTGGGCAGGGCTTATGGGAAATTTCGGGGGAGGCGCAAGCCCTAGAGCCCCCTCGAAGATTACGCCGGTGAAGGGAATGGGGGTTCAGAGGATCTCTCGCTTGGACACCTTGTAGAAACGGCAGGAGCAAAAGTCCCCCTGAGAAAGGAGGAGGGACCGAGGTCATCCCCTGCTCATCTCTCCTACCTGGACTGCAGCCGTTTCCACATCTCTGGAAAGACGACGGCTCAACAGCATCTCTTCAGTGCCTGTCACTGAGACACAGGGGGAAGGAAGGGGGTTTGCTTGCTTGTTTGTTCCCTGCTTCACACGCCCAAGATTGTGAAACCTTGTCCTGTGGAAACTCAACGAAGTTTTTAATACTTTTTACTAAATTCTGGGAGAAGCAGAAGAGAAGCACCAGGAACCTATGAGCGCCAGGGGTTACAAATGCTGCCAACATATTTCAGACTTCTGTGAGACCTGTGTCTGGTGGGGGGGGGAAGGAAAGAGGGGGGTGGAAATGACGTCTCATGACCCGTCACCCTCATGTTCGGCCCAGATGTGACTTAAGTGCATCTGGAGACTCAAGGTTTCTGTGAATGAGTTTTCAGAGTGTCTCTTGGCATGCTAACCTCACAACCAGGTTTTCAGCCAGATGCAACATCCACATGACACCACATCTGCCCCAAGCTTTTCCGAAAGCCCCTCCCCAAAGCTCCTGGGGGTGCAAGGCCATAGTCTTCCCTTTCTACTCCAGCGTGCTATTTCCCACTACAGCTCACCGGATGTCCCTTTCAGCACGGGCACAGAAGCCAAATTTCCCCTTTATTATTGGGCCCCAGAAATTGGTTTTCAAATCTCTGCTGCCTCAGAAGGTGGAGGCTCCTTTGATTCACCAGGCTGAATAGCTCTGCTGAGGTCTGTCTACCTTTTCTCTTTTTTTCTCTTATGGGAGGAAGGTGAGATATGAATATTTAAAATTAATGGGAGGAATTGCCCTCTCTGAATGTGTCTAATCTGCTTTTACAGGCATCACAGTTAGTGGACATTGAGTGCTGCAAATCAATTCTGCGGTGCGTGATTAATTTTTTCCCTGACCTCTTTACCCATCAAATTCACAGTGTGCCCCAATCACATCCAGGCACGAGGAGGTCTTACCACAGGAGGGAGCATCTTGGGCATGCTCCTGGGCCTGCGCCCTCTGCCTTTCCTCGGAAGGAGCTCCTTCCGCCTCAGGGACTATAGCTGTCATCTTCATGGATGGTCCCGACACCTGAAACAGCAGCGAGGGAGAGGGGTAAGAGATGGAATGGAAGAGACCAAGGAATGGGTCCTGCCCCACTCCCAGACTCTGAACCCCCTTCCATCAGCAGACCTGGTGAGTTATCTGGAGGAATCAGAACTTCTCTAGTAGAAGAGGCTGCTGAAGGAGGCCATGATATTCTCCCATTTGGATGATTCGCACTTGAACAGATGTCTGGCAGGGTAACTTTAGGATAAGACTGCCAGATATCATTGCTGGAATTGGCTATACCTGGAGGAAACCCCCTCACCTGCTCTGCCTGCCTCTTCTCCTCTGCCTGACTCAGGAGGAAACCTTCAGCCAGGGCCATCGCCTGGGAACTGGTCTCCGGCCTGCATCCTCTGACCCAGGACTGCATTTCCTGGGGCAGGAGAGTCAGGAACCGGTCCAGGATCACCAGGTCCAGCATCTGCTTCTTGGTGTGCCTCTCTGGCTCCAGCCAGTGGCTGCAAAGTCCATGGAGCTGGCTACAGACCTCTCGGGGCCCATCGGCCTCATGGTAGCAGAACTGCCGGAAGTGTTGGCCATGTACGCCTGAGGTCATGGTGTCCTTAGCCAGGGTCTCTGGCACAACTGTTTCCCAGGATTCAACACCACTCCCAGCTTGGTTCGGATGGGGGCCTTTGCTTGTTATCTTCCCAATCCCAGGTCCTCCTGGTCCTCTTCTGCCATCCCCTTCTCTTGGGTCACATCAGGCTGTGAAAAGATGTCTTTATTAACCCGGCTATGAAGGGAAGCTTCTCCCTGGAGGGACAGAAAGAGACATGAAGCAAGTGTGTCAAAAGGAAAATAAAAAAGAATGGAGATACACCACGGAACATCAACAAACCTTCATATGCTCAGGAGACAAGTGAGAATTGCCCTGGTGGATCAGAACAAAAGGGCTTCTTGTGGTCTGTAGAACCATTTAATACCATTTCCCCATAATTACATACCAAGCTTTTAAAGATATGCCTCCTTGGTTCTTAGGGAAAGTTCAGTATCTACGTTTGGCTCTTTAAGGATGTTCACAAGCTTAGCCTCTCATTCCATTGGTGCAGTGTGTCCTGGGGGCTAATTCTGATACTACCATCGGAAGCCTGGACTCCACCGATACGACCCGGACTGAGATGCCAGCCAACTGCAGCCTTACGCCGATGCTATTAACACCTCGCCTCCGCATGAGCATTATGTAGTGGTTTTACATTTACATTGTATTTTATCTAATTCTCTGTTTTGTTGTTCTGTAAAATTCTATGCAAGCTGCCCTGAGCCCGCTTTGGCAGGGAGGGTGGGATATAAATTAAATAATAAATAAATAAATGTAACAAGGATAAGTGCCGAGTTCTACATCTGGGTAACCAAAATGAGGAACATGCTCCCTGGATGGGGGACATACTTCTGAGTATCAGTGTGTGTGATCAAGATCTTGGGGTACGGGTGGACCGAAAGTTAAATATGAGCAGCCAGTGTAATGCGGCGACAAAAAAGGCTAATGCGATCTTGGGGTGTATCAACAGAGGCATGACATCCCAATCACAAGATGTCCTAGTCCTGCTGTACACTACATTGGTCAGGCCACACCTGGAGTATTGTGTGCAGTTCTGGAGGCCTCACTTCAAACAGGTTGTGGACAGAATGGGGCGGGTACAGAGGAGAGTGATGAAGATGACCGGGGGCCTGGAGACCAAGCCCTACGAGGAAAGGCTGAGGGGCTTGGGAATGTTCAGTCTGGAGTAGGCTGAGGGGGGACAAGATTGCTCTCCGGAAGTATTTGAAGGGCTGTCCCTTAGAGGAGGGCACGGAGCTGTTCCTGTTGGCAGCAGAGAATAGGATTCACAATAATGGGTTTAAATTAAGGGTGGGAAGGGGACTGGCTGGACATTAGGAAAAACTTGTTTACAGTCAAGAGTTGTGCAACAGTGGAATCAGCTGCCTCGGGAGGTGGTGAGCTCCCCCTCCCTGGCAGTCTTTAAGCAATGGCTGGACAAACACTTCTCAGGGATGCTCTAGGCTGATCCTGCATCAAGCAGAGGGTTGGACTAGATGGCCTGGAGGGGCCCCTTCCAGCTGTGTGATTCTATGATTCAGCTGGAACAGCCCTGCTGTCTCCCTTTGAGTCCACTTTGCAGAACTCTACTGCGAGTGGGTACTCGAACCCACATCAGTGGCACTCCCTGGTTTGCTTACTCCAGGGGTCCTGTCGCTCAGGCCACGATCCTCACCGGGATCCACCTGTCAGAGGGGAGTCGCCTCCTGCTGTGATTGGTCAGCGTCGTTGTTGGTGTTTCCATGATCTTTGCTGGCGTCTGCTCTCTGCACCTTCACAACCGATTTTCAAAGATTTCCCTCCCCTCTTCTCGGCAGGCCTTGGAGACCAGTGGGAAGGCATCGGGGTCTTCGGACAGGGCTCCGTTTGATTCCAACGCAGGAAGGAACTCCTTTTCCCCCCGTAAGCCCTTTCTCAACCACCTAACTGAAAAACACCAGCTTTCTGTTTGTTTGGAGATGAAAAGGACCAGCGACAGAACATCAGTTTTGCTCATTTCGCCTTCCTCGTACCGAAAGACATCGATTATCGTCCCCACTCCCCAAAAAACTCTGATTACGTAGCAGTGCAAAACTGGTGCCTAACAGGGGGCGACTCTGCATTTAGCATTCACTCCACATGTTCTCAACTGGGAGGGAAAAGTGCAGCTCAAAACCCCATTGAAAAACTGCCAGGTGTAGCAGAGAGGCCCTCTCCACTCACTTTCTCCCCGGGATGGCTGGCTGGGATTTTCTCACCGCCCCCCCCCCGTTTCCACTGCAAAGGAAGCCATGTAGACTACATTGCCCAGCATGCCCTTGTGGCCCCTTAGGAAGCAGACGGGACTGACTGAGCTGGAGCCGCTAGGTCTGGATCGCTCCTTCACTCCCCTCTTGTATAGTCCAGTTGAAATTTTGACCAACCTTTCCAAACCAGCTAGAAGGGAGAGTGTGAGAGAAGCCTAGCCTTGCACATCTGGGAGCTCGCCATTTAAAAGGGCCATGTGCTGCTGCTTCTGAATCCAGGCTCTGCGTGACCCCAGCTGCCTCTTCCCCCCACCCCCACCATTTGCAAAGGCCAGATGGCAGCCAGGTACCTGCAAGCCAACTTACCCTTGCAGCAGTAAGACGACGCTGCCCGCCCAGCTTGAATGAGGGCTCCTGGAAGCTGGGGGTGGGGCTTCTGCCGATGTGTAGACCCCAGAGGCTGCCCGGCCGCCTGCCCAACTAGTTTTTTTTTAAAAAGATTTTTAAAAGGCTGACTGATAAGGTGTTTTTTTTAAACAACAACAACAACAACAAACAGCAGCATTCCTCTGAGTGACGTTTTTATTGTTTCCATAATTTTTATGAAGAAGAAGAAGAGATTGGATTTATACCCCGCCCTTCACTACCCAAGGGAGTCTCAGAGCGGCTTACAATCTCCTTTCCCTCCCCCTCCCCACAACAGACACCCTGTGAGGCAGGCGGGGCTGGAGAGTTCTTGACAGAAAACGCTCTTTTTCAAGGACAGCTCTTATCAGAACTAGGGCTTGCCCAAGGTTATCCAGCCAGCTGCAAGTGGAGGAGTGGGGAATCAAACCCGGTTCTCCCAGATTAGAATCCGTGCACTTAACCACTACACCAAATGTCCATGGGAAAGGCCCCTGCCTGAAGCGGACCTTGAACCCATGATGAAGCAGGGTGTGGAAAGAGCAGGTAGAGAAAGAGGTACTTTTCTCCCTTTCTCACAATACAAGAACTCGTGGGCACTCCATGAAACTGCAGAGCGGTCGGGTTAGAACGGATAAAAGGAAGTACTTCTTCACCCAAAGAGTGATTAACACTTGGAATTCACTGCCACAGGAAGTGGTGGCGGCTACAGGCTTGGACGGCTTCAAGAGGGAATTAGATAAGCCTATGGAGCAGAGGTCCATCAGTGGCTATTAACCACAAGGTATAGATAGGGACTCTGGGGCAAGGGATGCTCTGTCTTCTTGGTGCTTGGGGGGGGGTCAACAGTGGGAGGGCTTCTAGTGTCCTGGCCCCACTGGTGGACCTCTTGATGGCACTGGTATTTCTGGCCACTGTGTGACACAGAGTGTTGGACTGGATGGGCCTTTGGCCTGATCCAACATTGGCGTCTCTTATGTTCTTATGTGGAGGGAATGGGGCTCCATGGTGAGGCAAGAGAGTTCATGTCATGAGTTGTCTGTGTTGCAGGACGAGAAAGCAGTCAAACTAACAGTGCTGCAGTTTTCTGGCTGGTGGGTTGTCTGTGCTGGAGACCCGGGAGGACCTTCTCTCTAGAAGCTGAAATGACTAAACTAAGGAATCAGGAACACTTGTTGCCTCCTGGCTCTGGGATTCAGAGGGTGAGTGCTTCTCAGTGTCTCCTCAGTCACCAGGGATAGTAGCCACTGATATTATCCTCCATGAATCTATATAATCCCCTATTAAAGCTGTTTATTCCCCTTTTTTTCCATCCTGAACACACTGCCCATCAGCTTCATTGGATGCCTTCTAGTCTTTTGGGAGCGGGAGAGAAATTTCTCTTTGTCAGCTCTCTCCCCACCCCAAACACAATTATCCAAACCTCTATCACAGGTTCCCTCTTAGTCATCTCTTTTCAACACTGAAGCGTCCCAGGCTCTTCGGCAATGCCCACTCTAAGCTGCGGAGTCTTGTGAGCAAAAGTTCTACTTTGTGAGCTACTGGCATTAAAGTTGCGAGTGAGCGATTTGGATCCTGTATTAATTTAGTTTGTGAGCGAGCAATTTGGCTGCATCATAAATCAGTTTGCTCTGGAGCCCTTCTTCCTGAGCTAAGAGAGAAATGTGTGAGCTGGAGGCTAAAAAAACTGTGAGCTGGCTCACACTAACTCAGCTTAGAGGGAACACTGCTCATGTCCCCTCTTAGTCATCTCTTTTCAACACTGAAGAGTCCCCGGCTCTTTGGCAACGCCCCCCCTAAGCTGCGGAGTCTCGTGAGCAAAAGTTCTACTTTGTGAGCTACTGGCATTAAAGTTGCGAGTGAGCGATTTGGATCCTCCATAAATTTAGTTTGCTCTGAAATCAAGAACCACTACCAACCAAAACACACACACCCCTTCCCAAACCTCTAAGGAACCGACGGGCGAAGACACAAAAGCCTGCTTGGGGCCAGGTGGGGAAGGAACTGAGATGCAGGAGTGAGGGCAGGTCTCTCCTCTCCCAAAATGCCTTTTTCTGATGGGGGGGGGTTTGAACTGGGGGGACGGAGGGGGGTCTCTTCCCCCAATTACATGCTTCCACCATCCTTTCTCTCCACTTTGGGTCTTGCATCACAGACACTTGCCCCATTCGCCCCCCCCCTCGGATAAAAGCCCCCTTTTGCTAATCAAATCCTCCCCAGGCATTCAAGCAGCAGCCTGGGGGATTCAAACATGGTTCCTGCAAGGGCAGAAGCTGGAAATGGTTCCCACCAGGCCAGTAGTCAGGACTTTTAAAGTCGGGGGGCATTTAAATTTCTTAGGGGGCAATGGCTAATCGAATTAAAGGAATACTCAGCTCCTTCCCCACACCTGCCACTGCTTGGGGGCCCTGGGCTGGATGGGAAGTTGGGGGGGGGGCTAGCCCTAAGATGCCCCTCGGTAGCTATGGGCCTGGTTCCCACCCCCTCCCCTGGCTCTCTAGGACAGAGGACTCTCTCACATTAGACCTTCGGAGATCTCACAGGTTAAAAAGCGGCCCGGGAGAGAGAAAGGAAAGGCCGAGATGTGTCCCGTGACATCAGATCACAGATATGATCACCCACATCCAAGGCTCAGCCCATTTTTCCGCTGCCTACCCCACTACTGGGGGTGTGGGGGGTATTTGTGAATTTCCTGCATTGTGCAGGGGGGTTGGACTAGATGTCCCTTCCAACTCTATGATTCTACAATTCATTGGAGGTCAATATGAAGAAGCCCTTCGCAGCTACCATGTATTTCCCCTTGGTACTCAGATAGGAGAATTCAAAGGACACCAAAACACTGCAAAAAACAAGCATGCTTGTGGTGATCAGGTTGGCTTTGGTGAAGGGCCCAGGAAGTTTCCTGGTTAGGAAAGCCACCATGAAAGAGATGGCAGCCAAGAAGCCCATGTAGCCCAGGGCACCATAACACATGGCAACAGAGGTGTTGAACAGACCCTTCATTGCATTGCAGTGTGATCTGTCCAAGCCGGGAGTCCATGTCAGACTCTAGAGTGATCGTTTTTGGTTAACTCAGAAAAGGTGGTAACTGAAAAGTTGTTGGGTGAAGGTGGTTTGTCGGAGAAGGCGGGTCTACTTCCTTGGCTGGCTGACGAACAGAAAGGAGGAGAGAAAGGAAAACAGGAGAGAAATTAAAAGAACGTAGGGGAGGTACCGGTTCTTGGCTTTGACTAATGAAATGTGTGGGGATTTAGTAAACAGGACTAAAACAAAACTTGAAACGAGGGACAAGAGCAGGGCACAGAAAAATAGGATGATCACCAGGGATTCTTCATAAGTCAGGAATGTTATAATCTTGAGGACACATTTGAATTCAGTCCCCATTTGGATGCCGATCTTCTGGACACTTGGGAGCAACGCTCTGCATCTTCAAATAAGAGTGATTCAGTTATTCTCAGTAAAAGTGATATTTAGGGTGATACTTACTTCACATAACATGACCCAAAGAAGACAGAGATGAGGGAGATGGCCAAGAGGAGGAAAAGCACACGTTTACTGGCAGTGGTTCTCTGGGGTCTCACGTTGTGGACTTTCACATCACCTCCAATATGATCCTTTTCAGTGGAGATGCCAGGGATTGAACTTGGGGCTTTCCAGATGCTCTGACTTTGATCCATGGGCCATCCCATTCTATGAAACCCATGGGTGCCCCATTCAAAGCCAGAACTAGAGATGTAAAATTTCCAGAAATTTTGAAGCTCGGAAAAAAACCGGATTTTTTCCCAGGTTTTTTCGGGGGGAAACGGAAATTTTTGGGAAAATTGAAAAAATGCTACATTAGCATTTCTTTTGTCTTTTCTAGATTGAAAGTCATTCTGTTACTTTAGGAACATAAAATATGACTATGGACATTTTTACTTGGCATGAAATTATCTAGCATATTAAAAATATTAAAAATATAAAAATATTAAAAATATAGTGTATCCAAACAATTATTACAAACAGAATACCCGACATGCACAAACCCACATGCACAAACAAAACTGAAACCTTTTTATTTTCTTCTGACAATTGCACCTTATATATGATTTGATACTATACTATACTATACTATACTATACTATACTATACTATACTATACTATATATATATGATTTGATACTATATATATATGATTTGGAAAATATTTGAACACCTTATCTTAAAATATTTGGAAAATATTTGAACACCTTGTCTTAAAATATTTTATTCATCATGTTAAAATAAAACGTTCCATAATTTAAAAAAATCTTTTCTTTTTTTTCAATTTTTCCGGAAAAAAACAAAAAAGGCTTCAGGAAAAAAACGAGGAAAAAAAATGAGGAAAACGAGGAAAAAAACGAGGGAAAACTGGGTTTTTTCCTGGGCTTTTTTCCTGGGCCTTCACATCTCTAGCCTGAACTGCATTCAAACCAACAGCTTTTATTTAAAGGCAGAGAAGACGAGGGGTATAGAACTGTGATTGTTGAGAATGGCTGGGCTAACTTCAGACAGCAACACCCAGAACTATACACAAAATTCTGCACCCTCTTCAAGCAAACAGGCAACACAACCATCACACAGTAGGTGCCCTGTTTGTTATAGGGATATTTATTCTCCTTAAACAGTAGTATAGCCTGACCCGAGCGCCTGGATATCTGAAGGAGACCAAGCAGCTGACTGTACGCCAAGGAATCAAATGCTAGCACTTTAGTATGTTGTTATAGTTATGGTTTTAAATTTGTATCTGATTGTATTTTTATATTGTATTATTATATTGTATTTTTATATTTTTGTGTAAGCTGCCCTGAGCTGGCCTTGCTGGGAGGACGGGGTAAAAATCCAATAAATAAATATTTTGTTTAAAAAAATGAGACCGGGTGTTATTAGGGGTGTGCAAGAGAAAAAAATGGTAGTTTTCGGAGTCGGGTATGTTAGACCGAATATATATCGGTAAATACCGAATTTTCCGAGTTCCGGTAGTGGTACAGTATTCTGACTTGGGGAAATATTCGGTATTTTCAAATATATGTGTCTGATATACCCACTGGAAGGGAAGGGGAGAGTGAGAAAGCATGTTTACATGCCTCCCTTTCCTCAGTTAAGGAGACAGTGGAAGGAAAGAGACAGTGAGAAGATATGAAGAATTGCCTTCTCTTTCTTTCCCCAGACACCCAGTGGCCACTGTGGGGAGGCTGGGGAACGAAAGAGAGAGACAGAGGAGGTAAGTTTAATGCCTTCCCTTTCCTTTCAGCATCTTGAAAGTATCATGTATCAGCTGCATAGTCAGCATTGCTGTTATACCAGCATCTTGAAGTTATTGCTGGTGGTACCAGTGTTGATGGTACCGTATATCAGCTCCTGTGTCAGCACTAAAAAAATTCAACACTGCTTTGAAACGGCCAACAGTAAACTCAGCCTTGTGAAGAGAGTCATCGCATCTTTAAAAGTGGATAATTCAAGGAGTGCTGGACACTATTATTGTCATTTATTAGTGTTTTCATTATTGCATGGTGTGTGTAAATTAAGGATAATTGATATCTATGGAAAAAGATCTGAATATGGATGTACAATATACAGTGTTCCCTCTAAGCTGAGTTAGTGTGAGCTAGCTCACGGTGCTTTAGCCTCTGGCTCACAGATTTTTATCTTAGCTCAGGAAGGATGGCTCCAGAGCAATGTTCCCTCTAAGCTGTGGAGTCGTGTGAGCAAAAATTCTACTTTGTGAGCTAATGGCATTAAAGTTGTGAGTGAGTGATTGGGCTGCTGTATAAATTAGTTTGCTCCAGAGCTATCTTTCCTGAGCTAAGACAAAAATGCATGAGCTGGAGGCTAAAAAACTGAGCTAGCTCACACTAACTCGGCTTAGAGGGAACACTGCTCCAGAGCAAACTGATTTATGCAGCAGTCAAATCGCTCGCTCACAACTTTAATGCCAGGAGCTCACAAAGTAGACTTTTTGCTCACAAGACTCCACAGCTTAGAGGGAGCATTGGCAATAGATGAACGAATCTACATGAAAGAAGTATATTTAAAAACACAAAATATTTTTGTAACTATTTTGCTTTAGTGGTTTTGTTAGCCATCGCTGTGATATATTTTGTTATAACTTTGTTAAAAAGTTAAAGGTTCCCTTGCTCGAAAGCCAGTCGAGTCCAACTCTAGGGTTGCGGTGTTCATCTCAGTTTCAAAGCTGAAGAGCCAGCGCTGTCCGAAGACGTTTCCGTGGTCATGTGGCCGGCATGACTAAACACCAAGGCGCAGGGAACGCTGTTACCTTCCCACCGAAGTGGTACCTATTTATCTACTTGCAATTTCTTGCTTTCGAACTGCTAGGTTGGCAGGAGCTGGAACTAGAGACGGGAGCTCACTCCGTCTTGCGGCACCCGGGTCTCGAACTGCTGAACTAGTGACCTTCCACAGCCTGCAGTGCAGCGTCTTAACCACTTGAGCCACCGCAGCCCAAGTTAGTGTATGCCATATCATGTTATTTATTTATATATTCAGTGGTGGAGCTGGCTTGTGGTGTCCCACATGTGCAATCTTATTCCCTATGTATTTTTACACAGTTCCTTTTGAATGCTGAGAAAGATGAAGATGGTTAGCCATGTCAGTCAGTCTGTAGCAGGTGAAAAGCACTTTAAAGACTAATAATTTTTTTTTGGTAGGGCATGAGCCTTTGTGAGTCACTGCTCGCCTCTTAAGATGGAACTAGAATACAAGTCCATCAGTCTTGTTTATTGGAAAGTGGAGAAATTCCAGATGCCAAACGACACTAGCAGGTGAATGACAATAGTGGGTGTGATTGCATTAGGTTGGATATGCAGAGGGTTCGTAGACAAGGAGAAATCAGCAATGGTAACGAGACAGGAAACCTAAGTCTCGATTCAGTCCCGGTGGATGCACTGTCTTGAGCTCAAGATGCTATTGCCTTTCGCCTGCTAAAGTTGTTTGGCATCTGAAATCGCTCCACTTTCCAATAAATCAGACAGGTGGACTCACATTCAAGCAGAAAAAATTCACTCTGTAACTCTCAGATATCTCTATATTGAAAGTAAGGGGAAGAAAATAAGAATATGAGAGAAGCCATGTTGTATTAGGCCACTGGTGCATACAATCCAACACTTCGCGTGACACAGGGGCCAAAAGCGAAGTGCCATCAGAAGGAGAAATCCTAGTTACTCCCTCTGATGCTGTGTCTATCTTAACCCAATGGGCCATGATAAACCAATAAAAAACTCTGATTCAATAATTTAACTAAGTTATACAGTTTATTGAAGCACAACACTTG